>NW_021834473.1:0-7500 GCF_006345805.1 Octopus sinensis
GATAAGTAATCACAGCACAACTTGTTGACAGGAAGAATGATGAAACTGATATAATAGACAAAACAACAAATATCGCGAAATCTTGAGAAAATCGTTTTTGTTTTCGAAATACTAAATACCAAGGATAGCATTCGACGATATCTACAAATCACTATCACCAGGCTTTTGTTCCTGGAATTTTTAGAGCCATTTACATACCTCTACCAACATGCGCCTATGTTAACTTTCCTGACTTGTATATATTATATATATATAATATATATATATATATATATATATATATATATATATATATATAATATATATATATATATATATATATGTATATATATGTATATATATGTATATATAATATATATATATATATGTATGTATATATGTGTGTATATATATATATATGTGTGTGTGTGTGTATATATGTATATATATGTATGTATATATGTGCATATATATATATATATATATATATACACACACATGCCTGTTCCAGCTGATCAGAACAACGGAACAGTCTGCTCATGAAATTAACGTGCAAGTGTCTGAGTATTCCAAAGACATGTGTAACACAAACGTAGTCCCCTTCATCATGAAGGATCCCTTTCCTGACGAAAGGGACATTGTCCGCATGGTTTGTAAAATTTTTACTAATTTTACCACTTGGACACGAACTCTGAAAACAGCCGTAGAAAGTGGACTTTCAGGAACTGTACTATATACCTCATATACTATTTATATATTTAAAAAGAACATATTGATATCTATAGATCTTCTAACTGAAACTGTTAAAGGCTCTTTATTTTAGTACAACAAAAATTTTATTGGTTCTCTTTTCCTCACGCTTCTTTTTATACGAACCCCACACAGGTTTTATTTACATGTATTTTTATGCATATTTATAT
Organism: Octopus sinensis; assembly: GCF_006345805.1. Taxonomy (NCBI): domain Eukaryota; kingdom Metazoa; phylum Mollusca; class Cephalopoda; order Octopoda; family Octopodidae; genus Octopus; species Octopus sinensis. The sequence continues at coordinate 900 of NW_021834473.1, forward strand.
CTATATTTTATAAGTATTTTTTAAAATATTCATATGTGTCGATATATATTAATATATGTATGCGCATTTTAAGTCGAACTTATATTCGTATTAATATGATTGCCTGATTTGAGTTTATCTTAATTAATTGCCTAATTTCATTTTATCTTATCTTAATTCTTATCTTTTGTCTCGGGTGCGAACCAAGCAATTCTTAATCAGTTCTACATTTTTTGCACGAAGGTACAATAATATTACATGCATACATTCATACATGCATACATTCATACATGCATACCTACATATACGGCGCCTAACCACCAGGATATTTTGGCTCATTGACTGGCGAGTAAAACTCAGCTGCGAATACTCCGTGTATCGTCTATTTGTCTAAATTTCCCGTCCGTTAAGCTTTCGCTTATTTTCCCGTTTGCTCTGCTTTCGTCTAACCTATTTCCATTACTTTCTGTCCAACCCTTGATATATGCATGCATACATACATATATTCAAATCGTTATATCCCGACATATGTTTCGAAGAAGACTTTGAAAATATTCCGGAGGGACTAAAATGATGTAAAACAATTCAAACATCTCCCCAGGGAAAAAAAAAGAGAAACAAACCAATAATCCATTTTAACTGAATGTGATTATCGCGTATATGAAAAGGGAGAACGCTGGCAAGTTAATTCTTCAAAAACCGTTAATATATTTAGTGTCTAAGTCAATTTAAAGAAACAGAAGGGGGAGAAAGAAAGAAATTAACAGAAAATTAAGAGTGGAGAAATATAGTGTGATAGATGAATGGGAATAAAGCTTAAAAGCATGGGAACAGATGTATGTAGTGGAAAAGAAATGTAAGAAGACAGTTAAAGGTCGAATTTTATAGATTATTAGAAATTACTTAAAGGAACTAAAGGTATGTTTTTGCCGATGTTGGCAGCGAGAAATGCGTTCTTTAAACGTGTTTACAAGAGAATTCTCCGAGCACAGAATGAGATATTGTTCTTCGTTACAGAACAAACAAAAAGATTTACCATTATCATATGGAAAGGATGTAGACAGAATATTCCATTCCAAATAAAGTTGTTTATTATGTTCCTTTAGAGACAAAATTAATTTACTAAGCCCAGTATTGTTGCGTTTATTATTATGTCTAACTGGAATTAATTTTACATTGATAAACAGTGTTTATAGGCTTAGAATTACTGCTAATAAACGAATGCGATTAGAATTTATATCAGAAATACTAATATTGTTGTTATTATTGATGAAAGAATGGTTGGTGCTAATAAAATCAATGTTATTTTCATTAAGTGGATTTGTATCTAAAACTTTATTGTTATGCGAAGAGATGATTTGTGAAAGCATTTTGTTGTTTGAAAACACTATTCTAATGCGGTGTCAATTGATAATGGAATGGCGTTTTGAATTTTTAGTTAAGGAGTTTGGATTTGATCTGGTTACCATATGGAATTATCAACCAAACAGTTTTACTAGAACATACCTTGTTATTAGGGTAATTATCCTTAAAAGTTCTAGATTAACTCTTACAATGTAAAAAAGAGACTGGTTTAATTCCATTAACATAAAGAAGTTTATCCAGTACGACATTTCTAGTTACTATTCCTCTATTAACCCAATTGTACTCAACAAAGCGCTCTGGTTCGCACAGAACAATGCAGGTCTCACCAGAGATTACCTTCGTTTAACTCCATTTCTTAATTTATCCATGTTAAACAAAAAACTTTTCACTAAACCCTGGAATTTCTAACTTTATAAGCGACTGCAACATCCTTGGCACTTATGCGAAATTTTGCTCTCCTGGTAACTAGTTTTTATTTTTTCCGTGTTATTCGTACACATTGAAAAACTACGCATGCATATATATATATATATAGATATATATATTATATATATATATATATATATATATATATATATATAACGTGTGGTAAGAAGCTGCCTTCCAAATCACATGCGTGGCAGTATGGGCAAGTGTCTCCTAGTACAGCCGCGAGCCGACCAAACTTTTGTGAGTGGATTTAGAGGATGGAAACTGAAAAAAGCCCGTTGTATGCATGTATCTATGTGTGAGTGTGTATGCCTGTCTGTGTGCGTGTGTCTTTGTACCTGTGTTTGTCCCCAGCCACCACTTGACATTCAGTGTTGGTCTGTTTACGTCCACCGCGATAAAATAAGTATCAAGCGTGAAATCAAAATAAACTTCTTGAAGAGGGTGCTCCAGTATGGTCGCAATGGATTGACTGAAACACGTAAAAGACTGACAGAAAGAATAAAAGAATAAAAGACTACGCCCTCACAAATATTTTCTAATCGCTTTCAGGTTGAGAAACACAACAAGCCAATAAATAACCTGTAAATTGCATTGCCGTTCTGTTAGGCTTGACACCCAAATTACGGTACAGTAAAATAGTATGGAAAGAAACAATGAAAGATATATATATATAAAAAAGAATAGAAAAAGAAACAAACCGAATTTGTAGCTGAATGAAAAGAAGTAAACAGACATTCTTTACCATGTGTTGAACATCTGCATATAAATTATTTCAACTGTCTTGCTGCCGCTATTGTTGTTGTTGTTGTCGGTGGTGCTTCTTCTATTACTAATATATATAATAAACGTTTCTACTAAAAGCACAAGGCCTGGATTTTAGTAGGAAGGAGGGCAATAGATCACATCGACCCCAGTACTTGACTGGTACTTGATTTATCAACCCCAAAAGGATGAAAAGCAAATGATGAAATGGTGGTAAGCATTTCTTCCGGCGTGCTAACGATTCTTTTCTACTCTAAGCACAGGACCCGAAATTTTGGGAGAGGGGACCAGTCGATTAGATTGATCCCAGTAAGCAAAACTGGTACTTATTTTATCGACCTCGAAATAATAAAAAGCGAAATCGACGTCGGCAGAATTTGAACTCAGAACATAAAGACATAACGAAATACCTATTTCTTTACTACCCACAAGGGGCTAAACATAAAGAAGACAAGCAAGGACAGACAAACGGATTAAGTCGATTATATCGATCCCAGTGTGTATTGCTTTACCCCTGGTATTCGAGTACTATTTTTTCCACCTTGTTTCGCATTTATGTACTTACTCTGGTATATATATATATATATATATATATATATATATATATCGCAGTACTAAATTCTGTTGGCGTTGGAATATTATTTTTGAAAACATTATTAAATTATTATTGACCTATTCCAGAATAATTTATTGATAACATATTCTCTCAGATGGACATGTTGCTGTATAAATTCAATATTCCGAGATTATTATTTGAAAACAGCTCTGCGAAGAGCATTCCCACGCAATATAATATTCATGTTAGAGGTTTAGGCAAAAGTTTATGAGATATATTACATCAAAAAGTTCATAAGCATTTTAGCACAAAGTGAATGATGTGTTAAAATATAGAACCAAATCTCCTTGAAATTATGCCACACACATTCGATTGATTGAATGAAGTAAGCTGCATCTTTTCAAACAAAAATATAACACAGCAGAGGGATTTTGGTTCTAAAAGAAATTTATCTTACATCTCCTTCATCTGTCGTAACCCTAGTATAAATTCCATTAATGTACAGTTATATCTATCGTTTCTGGAGTACATATTTCTCATTGGCGATTTTATAGAATTGTTTTCGTGAACCTTGGGAATAAAGTATTGTGGTTTTGTAATATTGTGAAATATTGCAAAGTAGCCGATGGTTTAATAGGTTTCAGATTATATTGTTGAGCTGTTTTGATGCATACATTTCTGAAACTCTCACTGGTTCTTCGCTGCAAAGTTGTCCCTGTTAGCATGTTTATATTAAGTTCAAAGCCCTTCCATTAATTCTAAATATCAAAGTTACTTTAATCCTTTAAACTGAAAAGGATATTCATTTTTTATTAAACTCCCAAAATTCATATTTTCCAAAGTGAATTGCATCTCAGGGAGATGTGTATCAACGTTTACAATATATTCACACAAGGCTGCTAAGATGTTTGAATAAAACGATATTCTTCAGAGAAAATAAATTTGTTTATATCAAACATTGAATGTCCGATCTCGAGGTGCATTATTTTGAGAAAGTGTCTTGTGACTTATAGCCTTGCATTGACCAATGCTAGTGTGAATAAAACATGCCTCAAGGAATCTACGGGAAAGAAATATTACAAACATGCTATTATACACGCATACATACGTATGTCTATACATATACATATGTATGGAGACGCACACACTAAAATACATATATGTGTCTATCTATATACGTATATATATATATATATATATATTATATTATATATATATATATAATATATATATATAATATATATATACATACATACATACATACATACATACATACATAACACACAGACATGTGTATGTGAGTAGGAATATCGAATTATTGGGGAAGTGCAAAAGAATCAGCATTGATGCCAATTGAAATATGGCTTAATAAAGATTCCTCGGAATATATTCCCAAGCGTGGCACTGGCATATTAAATTTCACCAGAATAGAAAATACTCTTATGGAAAAATGTTCGCGGGTTGAACAACTATATATATATATAATAGAAATATGTTACAAAAAGAAAATAGAAACTACACGTCACGTGGAAATGTCAGTGGAAAGTAAAAAAAAAATTAACGAAAATTCACATTGTAAATAAAAAAAGAAGAGGCTTTTTTATGAAAGGTAACGACAGATATATACATTTAGATGGACTGATATATATATATATATCGAATGTACAACAGGAAGGCACAGTCACATATAAACGTAGGCACAGACACATACATATCTACGACCATACAGACACACACGCACGTGCACACATACAAACACACATACACATGTACTTATATAAACGCATGTGTGTGTTTGTATGTATATAAGTATATATATATATACACACACACGCACATATATATTCTTGTATGAGAAAAAGAAAATTGAAAATACATGCTCACATACACATGCTTGCACGTGACCATACACCACACATATGCACATACAAACACATGCGCACTGACACGTATTTGACAGGTCACTCTTTCCACCCACGCCTCAAACCTGCTGCTTCCTATTATGGTGTTTTCAGCATGTTCTCATTGTTTGATTCTGACAGTTTTTTTTTTGTGCCTCCAATATTTTTCTATACTCATCGATCATTTTGTTCTTTCATTACCTCATCTTTTTGTTGTTTCTGTTTTAATTTCTAGGACATCGATACATATATATGTAAGTATAAATCTCTCGCTCTCTCTCGCTCTCTCTGTACATATTATATATATGTATGTAGATATATATGTATATGGAAGCATACATGTTTATATGCATATATATATTATATATATATATTATATATATATATTACACACATATATATATATATATATATATATATAATATATATATAGATTATATATAATAATATATATATATATAATATAGAAATATAAATTAGAGATAAAACCACTATTATGCAGCTCAAACAGTGATAAACATAAACCAAAATATAAATAACAAATGATATATATGTTTATAAAACATATAACTTATAACTAGATATCAAAAAATATATAAATGAATGATCAATATATAATAAGTACCTATTATGTTTTAGGCTGACAATTCTTTGTTTTACAACATTGAAGAGTTACATCTTCACTTTTCGAAGTGCAATTCATTGTGTCTTACTACATTGTGAGTTTTCTCTTGTGAATCAATTTTTTTGTGAACCCATGGACAAATAAAAATTCGCATTGTTTTTGATTATGAGTTTCGTCGTGGGATCAATGCATCTCAGAGAGCTCGAAACAGCAACGATGTGTTGGTAAGGATGTGGTGATTGAGCACACTATACGTCGGTGTTTCGAGAAGTTCCGGTCTTGTGACTTTACTCTTAAAATTCATCCCCGTGGTAGACCTGAGACCAAGGTGGATAATGATCAGCTGGAAACTGTAGTAGAAGCAGATCTTAAACTAAGCATGAGTTAGCAGACATGCAATACAATAGGAATACAAAATTGCTGATCATTAGTAAGGAAAGATACACAAAATAGAAAGAAGAAAGCAAAGGACCACTGATGAGGTCACAGAAGTGTGACGAAAGAACTGTGGCCGAAATACGATTAACATAAAGCTGAAGCAAATGAACATCAAATATATAGTGCGTGTGTTTTTATTGACTAAACTGGCAACATGACCATCCCCAAATACAACAATATCTGTTTCAACACACACACATCAAGAATCTTGCAAAACGAATATATAAAGGTATATATAAAATGTTTAACATTAAGGTAAAGAATTACTTAATTCGCTTTATACATATTAGAGGGAAACCACTATGTGGACACCCTTATACTAGAAATAGATCCGCTATGGTCTTACCACTAAGAAATGTTCTCAAGAAAAATTTAGCAAAACAACCGAAACATAATCGTCTGATGAACCTCCTTGACCTTATCCTAAAACCACTATGTAGTCACATACTCTGTTTCCTTCGGGACATCATCGATTTCCTGTCACATCTGCTCAAAACAACAGAATCCAATTCAATGTTAGTTTTGATGTAACAAACTTATATA
>NW_021834473.1:15000-22500 GCF_006345805.1 Octopus sinensis
ATATATTTAGTTAAATAATATTCAGATGTTCACATCAAACAGATATTATTTATTTATTTTGTATGAAAGTTCGTTTGGCTTTGTTTTTTCACGTGTTTTCAATTTCAGTGTATCTCTAACATCAATAGTGACATGGGACTCTCTGACTCCTGGCAGAATCAATATTAGGCTTCAAATTTTGGCACAAGGCCAGCAATTTTAGGGGGGAGTAAGTTGATTACACCGACCCAAGGGTTCGGCTGTTACTTATTTTATCAACACCGAAAGGATGAAAGGCAAAGACAAGCTCGGCGGCATTTGAACTCAGAACGTATAATCGGCTGAAATTCCGCTAAGTATCTTGCCCGGCGTACTAGCGATTCCGCTAGCTCGCCGTCTTATAACTGACTTCGGTGTTATTTGATGACGATCTGAGCAGAATTTTCCCGTAGACCGTAAGAACGGTCGAAATGCCGCCAAGTATTTTTCTCAGTGTCCTAACATTTCTAACATCTCACCGCCATTTTAGTTGAATTAAAACTACAAAGGTTTCCACCGTAATAGCACTGTTTTTGTCTGTTTTCTGTATTTTTAGTAATTAATCTTTTACTCTTTTACTTGTTTCAGTTATTTGACTGTTGCCATGCTGGAGCACCACCTTTAGTCGAGCAAATCGACCCCAGGACTTATTCTTTGAAAGCCTAGTACTTATTCTATCGGTCTCTTTTGCTAAGTTACGGTGACGTAAACACTCCAGCATCGGTTGTCAAGTAAAGTTGGGGGCACAAACACACACACACACACACAACACACACACACACACACACACACACATATATATATATATATTATATATACACATATATATATATACGACGAGCTTCTTTCAGTTTCCGTGTACCAAATCCACTCGCAAGGCTTTGGTCGACCCGATGCTATACTAGAAAAGACTTGCCCAAGGTACCACGCAGTGGGACTGAACCCGGAGCAATGTGGTTCATAAGCAAGCTACTTACCGCACAGCCATTCCTACGCTTGTCGTTTCGCTGATAATATGCCTCTGTAACACGGCAGAACTGGAACAATTGTTAAGACTCTGTACGTAATGCTTAACAATACTTCTTTTGGCGTATTACAATCAGAGTTCAAAGCCTGCGAAGACAAATTTTGGCCTTTTATCCTTTTGAGATCAATAGAATAGCAGTCAAGTGCTAGGACCGATAAAATCTAAAAATGATTCTTCTCAATATTCCTGACCTTGTACAAACCTTTGAAGCGAGCATGCTCTAGCGAAAATTGCATACACATACACACACATACACATTCAACCTCGCGCATACAACTCACTGACACACCTAGAAATACAAACATTTACACACTCATGCATATATCGAGAAGGACGGGCTTCCGTACAATTTCCGTCCGCCAAATTCTATTAGCAAAACATTGGAGAATCCAAGGATGAATTAGAAAATATGATTCCAATGTGTCACGCAGTGGAAAAACGGAAACGGAAGTGAGTGATGCCGCGATTACAAAGCGGGCTTCCTTTTCTCAGTTCTGCGCTTATGATATATTTCATTTTAAGCTATTCACGAGGTTGCGAGCTGGCAGAACATTTATCAGGCCAAATGAAATGGATTTCTTTCACAGATATACGTTCAAATTCTGCCGTAGTCGACTCCATCTGTTGTTTGTTCTTTTTTTGTTTTCGTTCTTCATTGTAGGGACATGAAAAAATAAGTACCGGTTAAATAATGGCGTCTGTGTAATTGATTTGATTGCCAATCTCCTCGTAAAATTATTTTCCGTTTGCCGAAATTAGAAAGAATTTCAAACCATGCTTTCACATACACATTTAAGGTAATTAAAAGAAAAAAGATATTTATAATAATAGGCGCAGGAATGGCTGTGTGGTAAGTAGCTTGCTAACCAACCACATGGTTCCAGGTTCAGTCCCACTGCGGGGCATCTTGGGCAAGTGTCTTCTGCTATAGCCCCGGGCCGACCAAAGCCTTGTGAGTGGATTTGGTAGACGGAAACTGAAAGAAGCCTGCCGTATATATGTATATGTATATATATATATATATATATATATATATATATATATGTGTGTGCGTGTGTGTGTGTGTGTGTGTGTGTGTGTGTATATGTTTGTGTGTCTGTGTTTGTCCCTCTAGCATTGCTTGACAACCGATGCAGGTGTGTTTACACCTCGTCGCTTAGCGGTTCGGCAAAAAGAGACTGATAGAATAAGTACTGGGCTTACAAAGAATAAGTCCTGGGGTCGATTTGCTCGACTAAAGGCGGTGCTCCAGCATGGCTGCAGTCAAATGACTGAAACAAGTAAAAGAGTAAAGAGTAAAGAGTAAAGCTTGTTTATCTTATTTTAGTGATCCTTAATTTGTTTTCTGCCGTGCATTTATATTAATTATTTCTGTTGGCTTTCATGAGAGGGTTTAAATTTTAGAAAGAGAGAAAAATGCATTATAAGAAAAGAGAACGAAAAACATGAAGAGATGAAGAAAGGAAGGAAGGAAGAAAGAAGCATAGGAAAAAAGATGAAGAAAAGGAGGAAAGCAAACGTGATAGTACATTATGTGATGAGATTCTTCAATGTTAAAATTGTATATAATTACTTTTCCAAGTGGAATTCAATCCTGTATGGGTCACGTTCTTTGTTAATTAAAATGACATCAGGGATCGTTTATTTGAATTCGGACAACTAATTAGAGAAAATTAAGTATAATACTCACTGGCCACGTACGAGTTTAGAAATACAGAAACACACACATACACACACACACACACACGCACATACACTCGCTCACACACACACACACACCCACAGGCAACACACACACAAATATATGACATACATATCTATATATTGCTTTATCAATATATATACAGGAGTGGCTGTGTGGTAAGTAGCTTGCTTACCAACCACATGGTTCCGGGTTCAGTCCAACTGCATGGCACTTTGGGCAAGTGTATTCTACTATATCCTTGGGCCGACCAAAGCCTTGTGAGTGGATTTGGTAGACGGAAACTGGAAGAAGCCAGTCGTATATATGCATATATATATGCGTGTGTGTGTTTGTGTCTCTGTGTTTGTCCCCCCAACATCGCTTCACAACCGATGCTGGTGTGTTTACGTTCCCGTAACTTAGCGGTTCGGCAAAAGAGGCCGATAGAATAAGTACTAGGCTTACAAAGAATACCTCTTGGGGGTCGATTTCCTCGACTAAATGCGGTGCTCCAGCATGGCCGCAGTCAAATGACTGAAACAAGTAAAAGAGTATATATATATATAAAACCTTCGAACAGAGATTGTCGGAAGCGACACCTACTGGTCTGGCTACGCTGCATTGAAAAGGGGCAATACCCCGAAACGCGTCTGTAGCTGCCGGTCAAGTAGTGTGGAGCGACTGACCTCCCTTGTTCGAAGGTTATATGGATACAGTTTGTGCATCAAATAGCTAACTTAAGGCGATGGCCTCATGGAGCTAATAAGCGGACAGCTTTATTCTTATTCTTATAAGAATGCCATATTAGTATGGCGATAACTATTATTTTCCGGGAACGCTGCCGTTGGTCTCTTTTAGAGAGACTTAGTAATTTTAATATTTCTATTATATATATATATATATATATATATATATATATATATATATATATAATATATATATATATATATATATATCTATACAGCATTAGTAATTAATTTTATGGTTTACTCTGTAATTTTGTAGGGTACAAATTTATTATTCTGAAACAAGTATGTTGTGCGACGTTTCGGCCAGCTTAGGTCATCGTTAGACTGCCAAAGAATGTTTAGTTGTCGAAAATTCGAAGTCACTAATCAATAATTTTCTTGTTTAAGAATAATATAGATCCATATATATATATATATATATATATATCTATACAATATGTTACATTACTCGGTAGTCAAGATAAAACTCTGAGTTTCAGATGCCGAAGTGGAAATCCACAACACCATCTCTTCGTTATCTAGCCAGATAACCGAAGAGATGGTGTTGTGGATTTCCACTTCGGCATCTGAAACTCAGAGTTTTATCTTGACTACCGAGTAATGTAACATATTGTATAGATAAATTTCCTCTATTTACATAATATTGAGGTCTCTTTCTTTCTTTTGTTATCTTACCGGTTTATCAATATATATATATATATATATATATATATATATATATATAGAACAGAATTGGTCTATATATATGTTGGGGATCCATATATATATGAATAGAAAAATGGAGTGAACGTAGGTGTAATCAAATATTTTTACTTTCGACACATGTTTCGAAAATTCCACTGATACTATTCAAAAGAATAAATGGTATAAACAATGCATTGTTTATACCATTTATTCTTTTGAATAGTATCAGTGGAATTTTCGAAACATGTGTCGAAAGTAAAAAATATTTGATTACACCTACGTTCACTCCATTTTAATTCATATTATTCAACATATTCAACGTAAACACGAAGTCTCTACCTTTATAAACAAGGAGTTACAACACCTTTACTTGTGAGATTTTTGCTGCCCTGGTAACTATTTATTTATTTTTCCGTGTTAATTGTTAACAAGGTAAAAATACACTCATCTATTTATATATATATATATATATATATATATATATATATATATTATATATATATATATATTATATATATATATATACATATAGAAACATATGTGCGTGTGTGTGCATAATATATATACATTTGTGTATAATTGTTTACGTATATACGTATACATTCATGTAGAAAGAAAAACTTTTTTTTACAAATATAAAGAACATATTTCTTTCTCTTTATAACAAATATAAATAGAGAACATACATTCACATTCATATTAATAACAATACAATAACTTGAAACCATTATTATTATTATTATTATTATTATTATTATTATTATTATATTATTATTATTATTATTATTATTATTATTATTATTATCACTATTATTATTACTATTATTATCATTATTATTATTATTATCATCATCATCATTATTATTATTATTATTATTATTATTATTATTATTATTATTATTATTATTATTATTCTATGTTTGACTTTTGCTTTATATTTGTACAAGTTGGCTCCAAGTCTCACCCAGAGACCTCAAGAGACAACAGGATTGGAAGTTCATGTTGTTGTTATGCCTAGTGTGCCATATATTTGGGAGGTGGGGATGTTGTACTAATGAATGTCTAAAAAAAAAGGTTTGTTTTTTTTTTTGTTTTTTTTTTAAACCGAAAATTATGTTTGTTTTAAACCTTGAGATTACATAGAGAGTATTTTGCGTAGCATATGAGCAGTTCCCATGAGCACTATCTTTTGAACTTCTGCCATTTTTGGGTTTCCTGGTATCTGAGTTAGGTAGCTATCAGCCCCTTTTGCTATCATTCCCAGGGCACCTATGACAACAGGTATTGTTTTAGTCTTCAGCTTCCACATTTTGCTGATTTCTATTTCAAGATCTTTATATTTGCTCAGTTTTTGGTAGGTCTTGACAGATACGTTTATATCGATTGGGACAGTCATATCAATGAGGAGGCATGTTCTTTGTTTGAAGTCTTTCAATATGATGTCTGGCCTATTTGCATCTATCTTCCTGTCACTTTGAATGGTGAAGTTCCAGAGGAGTGAGATGTGGTCATTTTCAAGCACTGGGGGTGGTTTGTGTTCCAAACAGTTTTTTTCATGGGGCAAATCCAGGTTTTTACAGATTACCCAGTGAATATATTGTGCAGCTCTATCGTGCCTGTTGAGATACTCTGTAGGCGCTAGAAGACTGCACTTGGAGACCACATGGTCAATGGTTTCATTCTGTTGCTTGCATACACGACACGTTGGACTGCTTCTGATCTTTAATATGTTGGCCTGGTAGTTTCTTGTTGGTAGGCATTGATCTTGAGCTGCTATGATAACCCCTCTGTTTCAGATTTTAAGCCAGAGGCCATTAGCCATTGATGGGTCAGGGCTTTGTCGATATCTGCATTATTCGCTCTCTTTGGGTATTTGCCATAGAGAGGTTTTTCTTGCCATTTATTATTCAGAATATCTAAGGCCGCAGTTTTGGCACGGGTTTTCATGCGCCTAGCTTTTTCTGTGCCTGTTTCTTGTATATCTATCTCTAATTCCGAAATTGGTTGTATTCGGAATTCACTTAGATATTCCTTTGCCTGTTTTGTGACTGAGTATGATGCTTTCTTGTTTTCATGTTTTGAGACAAGTTTTAACAACCAGTCCTCAGAGTTTTTCAGGTAGGTGTCTAGGCCAATTGTAGCAATCTTCATTGTTATTGCCAGTTGCAAAAGACCACGGCCTCCCTCTTTTCTTGGCAGATAGAGTCGTTCTGTATCTGCCTTAGGGTGGTGCATTCTGTGCATTGTCAACAGTTTCCTTATTTTTCTGTCGAGCTGACATATTTCAGTAATTGACCAGTTAACAATATTGAAACTGTAAGTCACGACTGGTATAGCTAATGCATTGATTGCTTCGATCCTGTTTCTTGCATTCAGCTCTGTCTTGAGTATTGCTCTCACTCTTCGATAGCATTCTCTCCTGATCCTTTCCTTCATCTCTGAATGCCTTATGCCGTTCCCTTCAATTACCCCTACGTACTTGTAGCTCTCCGCTGGGTCTAGTTCTTTTATGACATTCTGTTAGTCAAGGTTAACGTTAGATGTTTCTGTCATTTTTCCTTTGATAAAGGTAGCCTTTGCACATTTATCGAGGCCGAATTGCATTCTGATGTCGTTATTATTATTATTATTATTATTATTATTATTATTGAGTGAGCGAGCAGAGCATGCCATCAAAGTGACACTGGGGTAAAATATACGAAGCCCAGTATACCCATCATGACTACCCGTCTGATAAGGGTACACCAGGCACATGCATCACAACCATATGTGCGCGACATGGTGATCTCATATCAAGATAAACAGCACATGACCTTGCAGGTGGAGCCCAGTTAGAATTTTCTTCAGATCGAGTAACCCATCCCGCTCAAAAGGTCCCTGAATAAGGGTTGTTTAAGGACGTTGAACGAAAACCTATGTTTCCAGAGGTGAATTATTCAAACCCCAAAGAATCCTTCTCAACACATGGCTATGATGCTCCCCCACTACTTCTGCTCGTGATCAGAGATGCACATATCGTCAGCCACTAAGGGGCATGCTCAACTGGTTAAGGTCAAACAACTGACAAGCAAATCTGTGGTATTGAGCAGAATATTTGCTGTAGCCCATCTTTTATACCAAGACAAAACAATGTACATGATAACACTTCCAATCAGTTAATTATTATTATTATTATTATTATTATTATTATTATTATTATTATTATTATTATTATTATTATTATTATCATAATTCGCGTTGTTGTTACTTTGTTTTATATGAGCTGTTCCAAATTTCAACCTGAGACCTCAAGTAACATTACGTTTATTATTATTATTATTATTATTATTATTATTATT
>NW_021834473.1:27500-48083 GCF_006345805.1 Octopus sinensis
GTGATTACTTTAATTTAAATTTACGACCGCTCTAGAAGTTGAAGACTTGAATGTATAATATTTGCTATGCACACCAGAAGGAAAGGCTAAAAAAAAATATATAATTTTCTATTCATTTGGCATTTAATTGGATTATTTCAGAAGAATAATTTTGTAAAATTCTTGGAGAAACAATATGCGATTGGGTTTTATGTACGGGGAAGAAATAACATTATGCGTTGTTTTTAGAGAATATAATTTATTACATTAAATGTGTTAATGATATTCAACGAACATTTTAATTCAATTTGTATTTTCGGTGTAATTAGAAATCTTCATTACGATTCTTTATTGTATTATAGTGGAGATTCATGTTTATTAATATCATGAGAATCAGTGGAACGTCAGATGAATTCGCTTGTGTAATTAATTCTTTCTGGTTTGACACAATACCAGCAATTTTGAGAAGAATTAAAAGTTGATTACTTCGATTCCAGTATTTTTATTATTACTTTATTTCATCGACCTCGGTGAAACTTAAACTTAGAACGTAAGGAGCCCGATTGAAATGCCGTTAGGCATTTTGTCCGATACGCTAATGATTTTGCCGGGTCACCGCCTTCGATTTCAAACTTTCCTGCATGACCGGCAATTTTTTAGGGGATGGTGTATGTCGATTGCATGAACCCCGGTCCTCAATTGGGCCTTTATTTTATCGACCCCGAAAGGCTAAAAGGCAAAGGTGACCGCGACTGAATTTGAACTAACAACCTAAAAAGCCGGAAGACATGCTACTAAGCATTTTGTCCGACATCTAACATTCATGAGCCAGCTCACCGCCTTCTTGTGTTTTTTTTATAAAAATATTTCCCCTACTTCCGTGTAGCAAGAATTTCTTGGAAATGATTATAGAAATACTTCGGATCTATTAATATTCCACTCACCATCGAACCGTCCGTCCACAGGACCAAATTATGTAACTAACTAACAAATATTTCTTCATCTGGTTGCTTCACATTCTAGAAATAACAGCCAAATCTTCCTTAATTTATGCGCACTTTTTGAAAGAAAGAAAGATTGGAAATTAAATATATGGTCATAGATATTCTCTAAATGTTTGGTTGGTCATATTTAGAGCGCTTGTGATTGTAGATCTACAAGAATTAGATTGATAGGGAAGTAGACAAACACAACAGCAGCGAAGAAAAAAAAGGAACAATATTTGCTGCGAGAAAACAGCAACAAAAACAAAAACAATAGCAACATCATCATCATCATCATCATCACCACCCGCAACATCAGCAACAAACGCAACAACAACAACATCAATAAATCGATAACCTTATCAGCAAAAAACAAAAACAGAACAACGTTGACAACAACAACACAAACAAACAACATCAGCATCATCAACATGAAAACAAATAAAAGCATAACATTAAAACGAAAAAAAATATTTTTATTGTTTATTTCGTATCGTGAACCAATCCGTAACGGATTTTGAGGTGCTTAGACACTTCTGTCTTATCTTAATCACTGAGATTAAATCGTTCAAAATCCGAGACATTTGATTATTTTAGGCAACAGTGACCCCCACGTAGAGGTTGTTTTCAAAATTCATATTCATTATAAGCCGCATAAAGCATAATAATATAATTCTGTCTATGAGACTGAATAATTTCAACTCGACTAAGCAAGGTTTTAAAGGGAAAGTTGCCGGAATGAACTGAGATGATGAATTCAGTTAAATGATAATGATTAATAACCACGAGGTACCAGAGACAAACAAAAGGTTATGTCTTGGCTGAATGCTGTCAGTAGCAACACAGAAATGTTTATGAGAAATATTAAGTAATTGTATTATACAAAACCGAAAGACATTTACAGTAATTAATTTAAAGCATAGAAAATACAATAACTCTTTCGGAATGAAATGGTTAAGAATTTGGATAGAATCATTTGGCGAAGAATACAAGACGATAAGGAAGCACTCATTAGATAGACATGATTTAATTAATGGATTAATCAAGCGAGAATTGGCTGCTCACATGATCACTTTTTTTTTATTTATGTACTGTCTCAGGGGAAAGGGTGAAGAAAACCATAAATAATGCTTTAATGGAATATGAACCAGCTTATCAAAATATCGTGGAGGCGCATGGCTTAGTAGTTAGGGTGTCAGCATCATGATCGTAAGATTGTAGTTTCGATTCCTGGACCGGGCGACTCGTTGTGTTCTTGAGCAAAACATTTCATTTCACGTCGCTCTAGTCCACTCAGCTGGCAAAAATGAGTAACGCTGCGATGGAGTGGCGTCCAGCTGGGGAACACATACGCCATAGAAACCGGGAAACCGGGCCCATGAACCTGGCTAGGCTTTAAAAGGGCACATTTATTTTTTATTATTTATCAAAATATCACAGTTTCAATTTTCGGTCTAGGGGACAGGCTTGAATGCTGATGGAGAGTGGGCACCGTAAAAATAATCTAAAAGCCATGATGTGATGTTAGCGCGGTAGACAACCTAAACCTAACCCTGTAATAATTATCCATTGTGAGGCAAGGATTCAGGAAATCCGACGCGCAGTGAACTTCTAATTTTCAGTATAATTGTAAATATGAAATAATTTCAGATTTCCTTAATTGTACTATAGTATAAACATAGGCTACAAGTAAATTGTATATTTAATTGTTGATTTATAACTTTGTTTAATTTTAAGTCTCAGATAATTAGTAACATTCATCAATTAAAATAACATCTTTCCAGATATTAATTGAGCTGGAAATAAAATCTACTGAGCATACAGACTAAAGCATACACGTTACTATAAAGTTCAACTCACCGGTCTTATTCTACTAATTAGTCACCAGAGATTTGTTAAATATCTAAACGGAAACGTCCAGATGATTAATATTATTTACATCTATATCACTTTTGACAGCATCCAAATCTTTGGATAAGGTTTATGTAAAACAAATTATCAAGAATGTATTTATTTGGAAACATAATATGATCTGTGTACGTACACCGACCAATAAATCGCCTACACATTCCTAATTCTGTTCAATAAAATCCTGAGAACTTTATTAAACAAATCTTTCTCAAAAGTTATATATATATGAATACGTCATATCCCATCATATCATATCACATTACATATATGTATATATATATATATATATATATCATCTATCCAACTATATATTTCTCTCCCCCCTTCTCTCTCTCCCTCTCTCTCTTTGTGTATATATATAATATATATATATATATATATATATATATACATGAGTGAAAACGCGAAAAGAGCAAGATGTGAGAAGCAAAGAACTAAAATAGCTTCGAATGGGTTATAGCTGCGAGTTACATAATTAACTTCGACACAGTAATATATTATCAATATGTTCACACATATATGACTGCGAGCTAGCACAAGCGTTAGCAGGCCGAGCAGGATGCTTAGCGGCATTTTGGCTGTCTTAATAAAAATGAAAGCAATACTTACACATATATATATGTATGTGTTTATATGTATATATATATATATATATATATATATATATATATATATATATATATATATATATGTATATATATATATATATATATATATATATATATATATCTATATATATATATATATATATATATATTATATTATATATATATATACACTGCAAATTTAGAGTCAATACTTGATAAGTGTAAGCACCTGTACATGCCAACTAGTGGCAGAGGTGAGGGGGAATATATCAAATAAAATAAAAAAACAGAACACAAAGGATGTCGCAGTACACGTGTTTCAAGCTTTATAAACGACCTGTTCTTACATCAGTGTATAATAGATATAAGCTGGTTTAAAGCTCTCTTCAGCCGCATGCATTGTTATACACACGCACACAATCACACACACACACACACACACATACACACATATATATTATTGAATTGATGAAATTTGTTTTTCTAATTTATATATATATATATATATATATATATATATATGTGTGTGTGTGTGTGTGTGTGTGTTGTGTGTGTGTGTTTTGTGTGTGAGTGTGTGTGTGTGTGTGTATTTGTACGTATTTATATATGTATGTATTTGCTTGAGCAGGGATTATGTTTCTCAGTTCAAATTTCCAATAAGCTGATTTATGAATATATATTCTCCTAACATATCCTTCTTTGCGGCAGGGACACTGACAGACAAAACAAGATCTAACATCTGAGTTCAATTGAGCTACAATATACATTTTCAGTGAACATTTTTATCTCCTCACCAGGTATGATTAGCTGTTAGTTCTGCTACGTGAGGTTTGTCTGCCTGCAAACTAGTTTTGGTTTGAAGGTGGTAGCGTTGCCTGTTTCTATGCTTTCACTCGAGCATAATCTGCAGACGTTGTTAGTAACAATTCAACTATGAAAACACATGAAACTTCAGAACTATTAGAAAAGGCAGTTAAATATTTGGAACTATTAGAAGTCGCTCTTAAATCTACTTCATATCAAACATCTTACGGTAATGACAAAATTTAACCTAAGTATTACTTGAATCCAGAGCGTCAAGGATAAGAACTATTATTACACACCTTTGCTCCGATGCTCTACGACTTATTAACTAACTTCTGAATAAACTAGCTATCTATTTATTCATCGGTCTATCTATCTATCTATCTATCTATCTATCTATCTATCTATCTATCTATCTATCTATCTATCTATCGTAACATTATTGACCGAGGTTACCGTGGTCTTTTCCGTTGGCTTTTCTTCCCACGAATAAACCTTATCTGCTTCCCCCTTTACACTTTACATCATGACACTGTGATACACGATCCCTTTTGATCGTTTTTTCCCCTTTTTCTCTCTTTTCCCTTTTTCCTTTTTTTCTTATTTCCCTTTTACGATCCCTTTTGATCGAAAACCTACCCCACCCTTTTTTCTCTCCCCAAAGAAAAGCTCTACTTTGTAATCTGTCCCGTCTGTGTGCAAACCTGTGTTGCTAATAAAGAAACATATCTATCTGCTTATCTATGTATCTGCCTCTCTGTCTTTACAGACATACCACGTTGGAAGTACTGGTTCTCGTTCCTTCTAATTCGAGCCGAGTTAGTACTTAGATGGGTGACCGCTTGGGAAACATAGGTGCTGTAAGTGTCACACATTTATAGGCGTAGGAGTGGCTGTGTTTTAAGTAGCTTGCCTACGAACCACATGGTTCCGAGATCAGTCCCACTGCGTGGCACCTTGGGCAGGTGTCGTCTACTATAGCGTCGGGCCGAGCAAAGCCTTGTGAATGGATTTGGTAGACGGAAACTGAAAGAAGCCCGTCGTATATATGTATATATATATGTATGTGTGTGTTTGTATATGTTTGTGTGTCTGTGTTTGCCCCCCCCCAACATCGCTTGACAACCGATGCTGGTGTGTCTACGTCCCCCGAACATAGCGGTTCGACAAAAGACACCGATAGATTAAGTACAAGGCTTACAAAGACTAAGTCCTGGGGTCGATTTCCCCGACTAAAAGGTGGTGCCCCATCATGGCCACAGTCATATGACTGAAATAAGTAAAAGATTAAATGAGTATATACTTATGTGACTGCGTGTGTATCGTTTGCGATTTTCCCTCCGTCTTCCCTTCTTTGGATCTTTCCTTTTCCTGTTTCTGACGAAGAGCTCCGCTCGAAACGTTAACTCTTCCTTCTTCCCTTCCTTCCTGAGCGTCCAACAACACTGTACTTGTTCCACGTCCTCGTGTTGTGTTTTCTCTTTGTGTTTTCATGTTTGGATTAACTATATATATATAGGGGTGGTGTGAACGAACATAACACTGGTATTTATGGCTGTCATACCAAGAGTAGGCCTTCCGTATTTTCCTTTTTGTCCTTTCTATAGTGTTCCATGACTTATTCCTATAGAGTGGGCTAAACTGGCAAAATGACCATTCCGAAATATAACAATATCTGTTTCAATACACCACTTCACATAAAAAAAATCTTGCACAACAAATATATAAATATACTAGCATTAAAGACCCGTCGTTGCCGGGTCATAGTGCTAGTGCATGTATATATGTGTATATATATGTGTATATATATGTGTATATATTACATGTACATCTATATATATACATCTACACATAAAATACAAAATACAAAGTTATATCTTGATATCACTAGTGATAACAATACTCAAAATATATAACAGACTGGAACTGTTAGCCTGTCTCTTGTAATTTCGATCAATTGTATTTTGTTCTCCCTCTTGTATAGAAGTGTGGCTACAATCCAGCCTACCTCTACTTCTGGGGGAAGGGGGGATTTTAAATCTTTTTCCGGGACATCCTACGTCCCAGATATAAAGATAAAAAGAAAATATTTCCACTTTGCAAGTTCGAGTCGGGTACTCCCTTGCACGCTCCGTTGACTCGAACCTTGCTTCTATTGTAGCGAATTTACCGTCTCTGATTAGATATCTTTCATAGTCCAGCCAAGACACTTTTCGAAGGTGCTTTCCTCCATGTGTTCAAATCTTCTTTTTTCTCTATATTGTATACTTTATGGACAATAGTCTTTTCTTTAATTTAATTTTTTATTATCCATCTGGACTATTCCATTTCTGCACGCTAATTTTAATTTTAATTTATTCCCATTCATGTGAAACCACTTATTCAAGTTCAAATCATTGATGCAAATTTTATACCAATTGCTATTTTTACTTTTGTTATGTTACGATTATATTATACTTTAGTTTGATTTTAATTACTACTTACTACATATAATTCAATTGTTATAATTATTTTTATTGTTAAAGTGAAAGCATCTGACATAAAATAGAGAAATATTTTTGTTTCACTTTTAACACGTAATACTGAAATAGTGGAGAAGATATGATATTGCCATGGGATCGTTCTAGGCAAGAAGTTGAACATTTTTTTGCCCATGAAACTACATGGACCCTAAATAAGGTATGTGTAAAATTTGAATAAAATTGGTTGTGTAGTTTTAGGGAATCGTAGTGGAGAAGATATGATACTGCTGTGGGCTCGACCTAGGCGAAAAGTTAAAATCTTTTTGCCGATGACACTCCCCAGACCCTAAGTAAGGCATGTGTAAAATTTGAATGAAATTGGTTGTGTAGTTCTCAAGTTTTAGGGAAACACACAGACAGACAGACAGACAGACATTCTCAGTTTTATGTATATAAATACATATATATATATATATATATATAATATATATATATATATATATATATATATATATATAGATAGATAGATAGATAGAAGATAGATAGATAGATAGATAGATAGATAGATAGATAGATAGATAGACGTATTGAAAAGGATTTAAGGGTACCTTGATTTACGTAAATTTATATGTGCAAAGCTTAAACAAAATTTATGAACAACGTTGATTGTAGATCACGTGAGTCGAAGGACGGATTGGTGTTAAACAATTTTCTGAAGATAAACATCATGGTCACTCGCAACAAATGCAGTATAGGCGCAGGAGTGGCTGTGTGGTAGATAGCTTGCCTACAACCCACATAGTTCCGGGTTCAGTCCCACTGTGTGGCACCTTGGGCAAGTGTCTTCTACTATAGCCTCGGGCCGACCAAAACCTTGTGAGTGAATTTGGTAGGCGGAAACTGGAAGAAGCCCTTCCTATATGTATATATAGGTATATGTATATGTATGTATATGTTTGTGCGTCTGTGCTCCAGCATGGCTACAGTCAAATGACTGAAACAAGTAAAATATTAAAAGAGTATACACTTACGTGACCGCGTGTGTATCGTTGGCGGTTTTTTCCTCCGTCTTCCCATCCTTGGATCTTTCCTTTTCCTATGTTTCTGACGAAGAGTTCCATCTGTGTTTGCCCCCCCCCCCCCACATCACTTGACAACCGATGCTGGTGTGCTTACGTCCCCGTAACTTAGCGGTCCGGCAATAGAGACCGATAGAATAAGTACTAGGGTTACAAAGAATAAACTCTGGGGTCGATTTGCTCGACTAAAGGCGGTGCTCCAGTATGGCCGCAGTCAAATGACTGAAACAAGTAAATGAGTAAAAGACTATTAAAGAATCTCATTTTCTAATACATTTGTAATTATATTTCATATGACAATGTTACTTAGTGTTCTGTACTTTTAAGTTATGTTGTATTTGTTAGAACTAAGCCACCTCCGCTCTGGCACTAATTGAAATTTCTGAAGGTGACCTTTCTTATCAGCTGCAAAATAATTGTTTTGTCTGTGTTACCACATCCCTTGTAGCAACGCAGTTTTGCTGATTCGATGTTTCTGATTGAATCATTAATATTAGTTCACCTTTGCGTATTCGAGACGATAATGATCCTAGAAAAAATGAACTCAAACTAGCTTATTAAAGTCAATATTCGAAATACAGACAGAGTCGAAGAAATCTGACATAGGCATAAATCTGCTTTGGCAAGAATAAGACGAAGCCGAACATATGTAAATGCCGTATGGAAGTAGAGGATTCTAAATAATATTTTTTGTCTGGATTGAGAAGAGAGAAAAATGGCAAAAAACAAAGGACATGAAAATTCTGTGTTGTTAGAAAGGAATCGAGGTCATAAAGATTTGTTACATAGACAGGTCGCCAGGAGTGTTCATACGAAGGATTATACGGAGCCGATTATATCGGTGAGACATGTCGAAGTACAACACCGTCTTTCTAGAAACTGATGGACCGGAATTTTTAATAATCCGCAGTAATATATGAGTAGGAAATTCTATCTCTATTTCATTTAATTATTCAAGTAAATAGAAAATGTATGAAAAATGTTGATCGCGGATCTCGTGAGTCAAAGGCCGGACTACACTTGCAGCAGCTGCAGTACTGTTTAATTTAGTGTGTGTCGAACAAAGTGGCAACCCCTGGATCGCACAAAAAGTCATTTATCAGAAAAGGATTTTGGACGAAAAGTTCTGGAAAATCGATATTTTACTGAACTTGTTTATCGACCTTGGAAGAATGAAAAGGCAAAATCGAACTCAGTGGTATTTGAACACAAAACCAAAAGGACATTAACAGTAAACATTCACCATGCTTTTATCCGACGCTCCAACGATTCTTCAAAGGGAACGCAATAGTTATAGCAATAACGAATAAAATTTATACATTTTCTTTTTTAGACGGTCGTACGCCATTCGCGTAGATTTGATTTTCTTTTCTCACCATGCAAGTATCTCAGTTTTTGGATAGCATTTTCGTTTTCGATAATGGTATATTGATTTCCCCATTGAGTGATTGCTGCTACAAATTGATCAGATGTCACTAATGGATTGTTAGATGGTTTCTTTACAAGTAGCCAACTGTCAAACTCTTTCCTGATGCCTTTGCATCATGCAACTCCCCCCCCCATCAAACTCACAAGAGTGTCGCCATTAAAGTTTCACGTCTTTCTGACTAATGTCGTTCTTTGTTGTAGTTTTCGTTGTTTTATCCCCCTGTCGATTAATAAAAGCGTAGGTTTATGAACAAAGACGTTCTAGTAATGACCACCCTGACTTTTTATTTTGATATATAGTGTATCTAAGGGAACATATACCAGTTTTCATTTCTATTTTTAAGCTTTGACTGCTATTCCTAAAACTTAGACGTTCGGTGCCGCAGATGAGTCAGAGGCACGTGTGACACGTGTTATGTGACATATGATACGTGATCCACACCGGTACATCATACTACAGGTTAACTAAATATGATCTTCTTCTTCTTATTCTTCTTCTTCTTCTAGTTCTTCGTCTTCTTCTTCTACCTCTTCTTCTTCTTCTGCTACTTCTTCTACTTTTTCGTCTTCTTCTTCTTCTTCTTTTTCTTCTACTGCTTCTTCTTATTCTTTTTCTACTTCTTCTTCTTCTACTTCTTCTATTTCTTCTTCTTCTTATTCTTATTCTACTTCGTCTTCGTCTTCTTCTTCTTCGTCTTCTTCTTATTATTATTCTTATTCTACTTCTTCGTCTTCGTCTTCGTCTTCGTCTTCTTCTTCTTATTATTATTATTATTCTTATTCTTATTCTACTTCTTCGTCTTCGTCTTCTTCTTCTTCTTCTTCTTCTTCTTCTTCTTCTTCTTCTTATTCTTATTCTACTTCTTCGTCTTCGTCTTCTTCTTCTTCTTCTTCTTCTACTTCTTCTTCTTCTTCCAATCAGGACTCACGCCATTAGCCACAAAGAATAATCTCTAATTCCAGCCTACTCTAAGCTACTAAGAATGCGTGTTGCAAATTCAAGATCCACCCGCCACACGCGATAGACTGGCACTTGCATGGGTGTGAAGATAAACATCGTTTTCAATCGATGGAGGGATAAAAATAAGCACACACGTATACACATACGCATGGAGTCACGCATACACACGTATATATATATATACACTCACACGCATATACACATATACGGCGGCTTCCTCACAATTTTTGACAATCAGATTCACTCGCAAAGCAATAATCGATCAGAGGCTCTTGTAGATGACATTTGACCAAGGTGATACGCAATGGGACCGAACCCGAAAATACGTGGTTGCAAAGCGGTCTTTGTGCCACACAACCATGCTTGCGCTTTTTTTATCTCTTTTATCTCTTTTACTTGTTTCAGTCATTTGACTGCGGCCATGCTGGAGCACCGCCTTTAGTTGAGCGAATCGACCCCGGGACTTATTCTTTGTAAGCCCAGTACTTATTCTATCGGTCTCGTTTGCCGAACCGCTAAGTGACGGGGACGTAAACACACCAGCATCGGTTGTCAAGCAATGCTAGGGGGACAAACACAGAAACATTATTAGAAGAAATGAGGTAATCAGAAGATCGGATGGTTTATATTTACAGATATTTATTTATATATTACATTTTTTACATATATATCATATCACTTAGATCATTAGCACTTTCTCCCACTATACATATATACGACAGGCTTCTTTCAGTTTCCGTCTCCCAAATCCACTCTCAAGGCATTGGTCGGCCCGGGGCTGTAGCAGAAAACACTTGCCCAAGGTGCCACGCAGTGGGACTGAACCCAGTACCATGTGGTTGGTAAGCAAGCTACTTACCACACAGCCACTCCTGCGCCTTGTTTTTGCAAACAATCAAAGCAATTTATCTCGCTATGGTCACGCATCATCAGTCAGAATTATTTCTTCTCTTCCCTCATCCCCCAGCCTCAGAGATCACCTGAACAATAAAGAAATGAAAACCATTTCTGACTACTCATCAATATTTAATTTTTAATCTGTTGTCATTGCAAAGCTGTCACAACAATTGTAGTTAAACATAGCAATATTTGGTTTGATGATGACTTTAAAAGTAATAATGAGACATTTGTGGGAAGGGTTTCGCTATACTGACTATCTCTACAACCACTTAGACATAACTAAAGCTCTGAATAAGAATCTGGTTGGGAAGGGCAACACTTGTCCACGCCTGCGGTGCTTCCTCCAAATATTTCCAATGATGTCCAAAGGAAAGACAAGCACAATGCCATCTTAGACGAGTGTATCATTTAGGACGAAAAGGAGTCGAAATAGGTATTTCATTTTAAAGAATTACGCATATTCTAGTACGAAGTCTGGTATGTTTTTCTCTTCTTCAATATATATATATATATATATTTCTGTTTAAAGAGAATCGCGATAAGTTTCTGAAATAGTGATCAAGTTATGCTATAATAATTTTAATGCATTTAGGGGAGACCCTTTGCTTTGGTGATATAGTCTTTGTAAGGTAGTGAACTTTAAAAAACAAATTGTCTCATTAAAAAATGTAGAAAAACACCTCATTTTGCAGTACCATCCCTCTATTATGTATGTATCTCGGCATGGATGTTTATACACACGTATGCATTTATATATGTATATATATAAATACATGTATATATCGTGAAGTGTATTTGCCACTTAATGTGGCTAACACTTAAGGTGGATGCTACTGTTGCTGTAGCCCAGCTAGAGGAGGTGTCCACCTGGGGCTACAAGCAACAGTAGCATCCACCCTTAAGTGTTAGCCACATTTAAGTGGCAAATATACTTCACGATGTCGTGCAGCTACTGTTTATACCTCGCTCAGAAATTTATTATTGCTTTTATATATATATATATATATATTCAAAGAGCAATAAAGATTCAAGTTAATTTAAAAAATTTACTTGAATATGGTACCTAACTTAGATGCACCAAAAAAAAACTATACTGATTTAACAATACAGTAATGTGGGGTGATTATAAGCGAGAAAGAAGCAACAAGAATGGATAGGTTTTTAGTACGATCGTTTCATACAAGGACAGGTTTTATTAAAAGTTGCAAAGATTACAGCATATAAACGAGTCCCGTACTCATCAGCTAAAATACATGTAAGTTCTCTAGACATCCTAGTGTTTGAGGCTATACTCATGAAGTAATGTAGATAATTAAACAGATTTCTAAAGTTCATTAAAGTTCTTTAAAGATGATGTACAGTCTTATCACAGAATTTTAAAAAAGTTTTGATAGCATCACAGAGAAGGTGACCTAATCCATATGAATTTCCATAGATATGATGAGGGATTATACTCTCACAGAAGACAAATTTATCCATTGTTAATTACAACGAGGTGGGTCTCAATTCCTGCTTATTAGCATTACAGAGAGGGTGAATTAATCCTTTGTATATATGCACAGATTCCAATGGTGTAGATGTAAATTTCCAGAGAAATGGAGATGAATTTCATATTCACAGGCGATAAATTTTACAATGGTTGAACACAATGAGGTAGGTATCAATCCTTGTTATATGATTAGGTATTTGCCACATTAATCACATTACTGCTATTCACAAGGGCTGTAGCTATTTAACTCTTAAGGCTGAAGGGCTTACTAGATCGGCCAAGAATAGAGAAGGGAATAGAAGAAAAGAGAGAAAATAATGGAGGAGGGAGCAAAAAGGGGGGGGGAAAGGGGGACTAAAAGAGAAGAGAAAAGGAAACAGAGAATAAGAAGAGAAAGAGAAAGAGAAAAAGAAAGAAATAGGGAAAGAAGGGAAAAAAGAAAAAGAAAAAAAGAGGGTTCTAGTTATACAGAAGAGTTAGTAGACTGTAGTCTGGTTTTAATCAACAGGCATCTAGGAACTAGAGGAGAATATTATTCTTTGACCAGTAACCGTTAATTTATTGCTGTTGAAATCAGCTATGAGTTTAAGAGAATCTAAAGAGATAACACAGTCAGGGGTTAAGGGGTCAGATGCTAAAATCACCAGAAAATACATTAGGAAAATCTAAGTATAATCTTATCAAAAAGTCATTAAAAATTTACTTATTTATTTATTCATTTTATTGTCTTAAGGAGTTGTCGTTATTATTCATACATTGACTGACTACAGGTCAAATCTTATAAGATCATTTACAAGGTGTTAGGGGATTGTCTATCATAATGAAGATAATCATATTATCACCGAGGGAATAGCCTTATTTATTTATTTGAAATAGAATTATGGGGCTACAGTAACTCATTATAATTTATTAGAGTTATGCTACTTAAATTAGATTAAGTTAGGAATTAAAATTAAATATTACAATTAAGATTTAAAATAAGAATTTAAAAATTGTGAGTTTGAAATTAAATAAAGCCTCAATTAAGTAGCGAATAAGTACTATTCATTTCCCTGTTCTCAAAAAAATGATGCAGATATAAGGAAAAAGATAAAGATAACTGTAATGTGAGAACTCTTAGTTATCTACTTAAAGCAGTGCTATACTAGTAGAAATCAAGTTATATCTATCTATCTAGTTATGAATATTCAATCATTTAAAATATTTTAAAGTCTTCAATTTAGCGTGGACACAAACTTGACCTAGTTCGATATGGTTATTCAATAAGTTTCTATGTTTACTATGCTTTAGAATTTCGTACGTCTCCATGGAGCATAGTTGACAACCAACCCTACTATTTTTATACGGAATTGCTCTCCTAACTATTTCCCAATTAAGGGTATAATTTTTATTATTATTTTTGAGTTCCCAGATTTTGTTTGAAAGTGTGGTGGTACCAGCTTTATGACGTAATTTAAAAGTCGAGATGTGATTTCTAACTCTGGCTAAAAAATTAATTGTACAGCCAATGTAAAAATATTTGTTATTCTCCGTGGATATGGTACATTTATAGATTACATTATTTCCCTACATAGACCAGGTGCCGGGCATTTTGATTTTATTCTACACTTACCACAGGAGGAACAACTTCAGGCCTTGGATTATTCCTGGGTAGATGTTTAAGGTTCCTATTATTTTGATTATCATTTCTATAGTTGGTGCTGATATCTAAAGTATTGTTATTATTTATTGATCCTTCGTTTCATCATTTAGGTGTAAAGTCCTACCAAGATTTCTATATTATTCGTAATGTTATTATTATTGTTAGTCTTTTTATCCAACTGTATATTATTGTTATAGATATCACTGATATTTTCATTCTCCTTATTTTTTCTCCATTAGCCTTATTTCTATTATTTCTATTATTAACAATATTACTTCTATTAATATCGGCATTGTTATTATTACTATTAATGTTAATGTTATTAGTCATTCTGTGGTTACTAATTTCACCTATGTTTTGATAGTTCCTATTGCTGTTTTTATTGTTGGTAGTATTATTGTTATTGCTATTGGTATTCATTCTGATATTATTATTTTTATTTCTATCTTTCCTGGCTAGTTTAATGTTGTTATTATTAATTTTAGCTATTAAAGTGGACATATTTGGGAGGGTTGAATAAGAAATCCTAACTGTTTTCCTAGAAATAATTCTATGATATCTATGAGAGATAGGGAAATTTTTTTCCAGAATCACTTTGAATTTGTTCTGTATATCCGATTGTATCGCACAGTTGAAAGGAATATTCAGCCATAATATATCTTTTTTATAAAATTTAGGGTTCGTAGAATTACTACTATTCATCTCACACCGGAGTTATTGTATTTATTACCATTATTTTTATTTTTATTTGTGTGCATCTTAGGTTTATCTACTTCAATCTTATCCGAGTTACCTATGTTCTGGTCAATGCTTCTATTTGAATTGTTGGGCCTGTACTCTAGATTAGCGTTTACCGTTAATTTAATTCTACTTTTATTTCGGGCTTGGTCTTTTTTGCTGCTTACGTGATTACTGATAACTTCATTATTAGGAATACGTGAGTTCTCCTTATCAACGAATGTAATCTTTGTAATTAACAATGGATAAATTTGTCTTCTGTGAGTATATAATCCCTCATCATATCTATGGAAATTCATATGGATTAGGTCACCTTCTCTTTTTAAAATTCTGTGATAAGACTGTACATCATCTTTAAAGAACTTTAATGAACTTTAGAAATCTGTTTAATTATCTACATTACTTCATGAGTATAGCCTCAAACACTAGGATGTCTAGAGAACTTACATGTATTTTAGCTGATGAGTACGGGACTCGTTTATATGCTGTAATCTTTGCAACTTTTAATAAAACCTGTCCTTGTATGAAACGATCGTACTAAAAACCTATCCATTCTTGTTGCTTCTTTCTCGCGTATATATATAATATATATATATATATATATACATACACAATTACACACACACATATATACATATATGTATATGTATGTATGTATATGTGCATACATTTTCACCCACCTGCTCCGTGATACGTTCGGGACACTGTCGAAGACGTAGGTGT
This sequence comes from Octopus sinensis, assembly GCF_006345805.1. Classification (NCBI taxonomy): domain Eukaryota; kingdom Metazoa; phylum Mollusca; class Cephalopoda; order Octopoda; family Octopodidae; genus Octopus; species Octopus sinensis. Next base: position 43,187 of record NW_021834473.1, read on the forward strand.
AATATCCAGCAGATTTGATTTATTCGCTGGGATAGCTAATCTCTCTAGGAGATTAACACACCTACATGGGACCATTTTCGGTAGGTTTGCTGGAATTTACTCTCTTCTAAATATTTTAATCAAACCACCAATCAAAAGATAACCTGTATGCTGTGGTTATCTTCCTTTCAGTCAAAAGTTCCAACACCTATCTCGGGGAACTTGGAAAATATTATGTGTCTGTTGAACATGCGTCTGTGTAAAGCCACAAATATCGATCTTCTTTCTAACTGGGTTTCTAATGGCCCAGTAAATTGGTAGATGGACAGATTTGCTCCACAAAATTTATAAATAAATAAAGGTTTGTTGTTAGAAAGCCTGTCAAGGGTCGTGAGACCTGTTCAGAATGAAGTCGACTGATGATGGTCAAATTACGAACATGTCGAAGCGAAACATAGATATAGATATCGTAAATATAGGATCTGGAGATAAATTTAATAGCGTGGAAAAACGATAATCTTAAAACCTCTAATGATATTAATATACCAGGAAATTAAATACAAGCATATGAGTTTTCCTTCATAACAGAGATGAAAATACTTCTTTCCCCTTCCCTGAGAAAGAGAGAGAAAGAGAGAGAGAGAGATGGGAGAGAGAGAGAGAGATTGAATAGTGTAAATGGGATCCCAAATCTTCTATCAGGAGATCAGCAAGATTGCGACCTCTTTCGCGTAAAAACACAAAACACAAAGGCATTTATCACACGTTATGACATATCATAGCAGGGAGATTGTTACTTATTATGCATGGATGGGTTTGTGTGTTCCGTTCTTTCTTTGAGTAAATTCAAGTCTTATCACTTGCGTCGGCATGAAGACATGAAAAATAACATCGAGATATGAACATCAAAATTTATTAGCAACAACCGAGAACATTAATACTTTTGATCTAAGAGCAAATTATTCTCGTATTCCGAAGCCATACACATTATGTATACAAGCATCAAAATATGTTGCCTTTGCTTTCATAAAGCTAGATGCAACGGATCGAAGCGAATTGATTAAATGACCTTACATACTTACAATAAAAACACATATATGCATGTATGTAAACATAAGATTTAATATACATACGTGCATTTCTCTATATACATATAGGTTATGTATGTATACGTATATATATATATTATATATATATATATATATATGTATGTATATATATTCATATATACTTATACATACATACATACATATATACACGTGCACACACATGCACACATAAATATATATACACACGCACTCTCTCTCTCTCACACACACACACACATATGCGTATCTGTGTGCATGTACACATGTGTTTCTTTTGTCATTGGGCACATATATAATCCACAGCACCCTTCCCCTAAAATTTGAGGCCTTATGCTTTTCATAGAAAGAATTATTATTATTATTATGATTATTATTATTGTTGTTGTTGTTGTTGTTGTTGTTGTTGTTATTGTTGTTGTTGTTATTTCTGAAAGACTCTGGGATAGTTCTTAATGATGATCATCATCATGACCATCATCATTTTCATCATCACTATCATGGGCATCGTCGTCGTCATCATCATCATCATCATCGTCATCATCATCATCATCATCATCATCATCATCATCATCTTCATCATCATCAATAGTATCATCATCATTATGAAGAATCGTCAGCACGTTAAACATTTTGTTCCACGTGCTGACGACTCTTCTAGCTGGTACCGCGGCTGCGGTTGCTGCGGCTACTATTGCGGTTCCTGCTGCTGCGACTACTGATACTGCGGATGAGAATGAGGATGATAATGATAATAATGGCGATGATGATAATGATGATGATATTGATGATGATAATGATGATGGTCATGATGATGATGATCATGTTGATAAAGGTGGTCAAAATTGTTAGAAACGTTTTTGCAGCGGTCCCTTACATTCTGGGTTCAAATAGCGCAGATATAATGTTTTACCAATTAAAATTAAGTTCCAGTCCAGTGCTTGGAATTGGTGGAATCGCCAAAGGTTTGGACATAATGCATCGAGATGTTGTCATGAATCTTTATTGTGCTGAGTGTCCGGACGGATCTCCTTTACTTGTTTCAAGCATCAGATTGCGGCTATGCTGGAGCAGCGCTTTGAAGAAATTTAGTCGAATGATTCAACCGTAGTAATTTTTATTTTTAAGCCTATCAGTCTCTTTTGCCGAACCGGGTAGATTTTATATAGAGAAAGCTATCGAAAGAAATTTGCCCGTTCATTCCAGATACCAATCAGTATTCAACAATCACTGTATGAGAATTGGCTTCTCCAATAGTAATATCCTGCAGATTATTTCGTCGCACAAAAACTATATTCTTTAAGGTAATACAGTCTCTCGTAATAACATTAATAATATTAACGATTATCTCTCCTTGAATAATAATATCAATGATTCTAAGCCTTGCAACTGTAGCATGTATAAAACTTGCGTCCTCAATGGAAATTGCCGTATTGAAAATGTTTACCAATGCAAAATTACATGTGGTTCTAAAGAATTTTTTTATATTGGATTATCTCCAACGGAGTTGAAATAACGTATCGCGAAACGTCGTTTAACTTTTAAATACAGTCATAAGCGTAATTCTATAGGACTTAAGCAAATTTGGAACGTTAGACTGGAAAATTTTATGAAGTTTCTTCCCCTGTGACATGGGAAATCTGTTTGTCCCCTTTGTACGGACTAGCAACTATATGCACTCCTCTCTAAGCATAAACTGGTAAACACCTTTAATGAACGAGTTTACATGTGTTACATTAGAAAAACACTGATGCTTTTTAAAATAATATCTACCCCTCATCTGATAATAATTTCTACAATTTATCTTCATATTACTTACCATAACTCATTTACCTTACTTCCAAAAATTCATCTTTTCTGTCTATATATCATCTATTCTCTGTTTGCTCTGTTAAACTATTTAAAAAATATTATATCTATATATTTTACCTGTTGAAAATACATATTTGTGAAACTGAAGATAGCGCTGTATTTAGATTGAAGTAATGATTGCATTGATCAATTAAATGAAACCGCATGAAACGGTCGTAGGGCATTACTACTTGACATCCTGTTAGTTATATTGATTTTATTCACATTATTTCAACCTGTGCGGATAATACCGGATTGACTTGGTGCTTCAACTTCAGTAACCTAATTCAACTGAATCTGAACTGAATTACTTCTTATATATATATATATATATATAGATATATATATAATATATATATATATATATATATATACATACATACACATACATACATACACATACATACATACACACACACACACATACAATACATACATACCTACATACATACATACATACATACATACATACACACATACATACATACAACATACATACATACATACATACATACATACATACATACATACATACATACATACATGCATATATAGCGAGATATGCGTGTGTGTGGATATATATATATATATACCTGTATTTGTGTGCATGCATGTAAGCGTGTGTATGTATGTATGTATACATGCATGTGTGTATACCTTTTAACTCACGTGCTTCAGTCATTAGTCTGGAGCCAAGCTGGGGCAACCACTTTGAAGAATTTTTGGTCGAAAGAATCGAACCTGGCACACGACTCTGCACCATGGCACACAAGCAGAAGAACCCACTCATGGCTGTCAGACAATTTCTGCGACCACATTATCACCTACCGCCCCAGACTGAAACCCCCTTAATGATTATGTGTGGCACGGAGTTGAGCGAGAGGCCAGCGAAACTCCTTGTAACACCAAAGATGACCTGAAAGCAAAGATTATGCCAGCATTCACCAACTTAAACAAGGTGGTTGTCCAAAAGAGTCGCAGGAGATTATGAAGTCGTCAGGAGGATGTGATTGAAGCTAATGGCGATTTTATCGAATAAATTTACGCTTTAGTACTTGAAGATAATTTTATGTAATTTTGGTAAACATATCTATTACAATGAAGTGTCACTGTTATTTTCATTTTTGCGTAATTTAGACGACATTTATTCACCCGCACCCTGTATATATAGATAGCTAGAGCGATACGTACATAAATATACATATATAAATATGTATATATGAATATATATATATATAATATATATATATATATATATATATTTATAGATATATATATAATATGTATATATATAATATATATATAATATATATATATATATATATATATATATATCCATATATGTACATATACATATATATATATAAATATGTATATATATATATAATATATATATATATATATATATGTACGCATGTATTATATATATATATATATATATAATATATATATATATATATATATATATATATATATATATATATATATATATATATATATCACAAGACGTTGATTCCAATTATATAGGTAACTATTTTATTACAAATAAAAGCCTGTAAACATGTATAACCGTTGCCACACAATTCGCAAACTTACCGTTTCCAGTAGAATAACTCTATTAGTAATTTGTCCAACAACTTCTTTACAAAATATATTAAAACGATGTCTACGTTTGTCTGTGCTTTTGTGGTTCCTCGTAATATTTATGTGTATTGTATAGTATCTATATGTATGCATATGTGTACGGTTGTGGTAGGATAAACCGTATATCATGATATCAATATGCATTTTTTGATAATATAGCATGACAAATAGATATAGTGAACTAAGATCAAACGGCTGACTCTAAATTTATGGAGAGTAAATAAATTCCAGTTGATTGCATGGTGGTCAGAGATTTACTGAAGCAGACATAGGCGCAACTGTTTCAGACAATAACAATTGGATGTAGTTTTTTTCTTACATCGATTTTTAAAATTTTT
>NW_021834474.1:0-7500 GCF_006345805.1 Octopus sinensis
CAAAGATTCTAAGCTTCATGGAAGAACAAAGAGCAGCCTTGATAACGATGATGGTGCCGGCGACGACCACGAGGATGGTGATGATGATAGTGGTGGGTGTTCTAATGATTCTGAGAGTATGGTGGTGTAGTGATGATGCTTGCTAAGCAATTGGCCAAGAAAATTATGCGTTCATGACGATGATGATGATGCTGATGATGAAGATGATGATGATGATGATGATGATGATGATGATAGTGATGACAAGTTGTATAAGTAACTTGTTCTTATACAAGATAATTACGTCTTGAAACTTCTGTCGTGGTCACACACATATCACACACACACGCACGCACACACACGCACACAAACACACCAAACACACACACACACACACAGAGGACACAAAGTAAAATGGGACTAGAATAAAAATAAGTGTATACATACATACATACATACATACATACATATATATATATATATATATATAATATATATATGATGTGTTTATATATATATATATATATAATATATGAGTGTTTATATATATAATATAATATATATATATGAGGGTTTTATATATATATATATGAGTGTTTATATATATATATATATATATATATGAATTTGTCAGAAGTTCCTTTACTATATACTATATACTATATATATATATATATATATATATATGAGTGTTTATATGCATTTATCCCATGTATTTGAATATACGTTTAATAATAATAAACAGACTCCACATAAACACACCACCACTACTCATGTATATATTTCTTGAAATACACCACGAAGAATGCATCACTCTCTTTCTCTCTCTCTCTTATTCATAATACACACACACACACACACACACACACACACACACACACACACCACACCACACACACACACACATACACACTAATACAGTCAGTCGAGCAGTTAAGTGCTGCGCTCAGTAGGGCTCTTGTTAGAAAGCTGCTTGTATCAACACAGTGAAAAGAATGGTGTGTATTCTACTTGAGAGAAACGAAGTGGGACAAAATGGTATTTGGCTGTCTAGACTTTCACAAGGAAGCAATGATGGTGTGATAAAGAAACAGGGAAGTCTGTTGTCTTCAGATCAACTACTTGCCTATAAAAATGTAATCAGTACAACAAACACTTAACGTCGCCGATACCACCAACATCATCATAACTTGAGCCACCATCACCAGCGATCATAGCGCTACCAGCCTCTGGATCAGTGTCTCTCAATCATATTTTTTTAAACCAATGGATTCCTGTTTTACTCTACTAGATCCCCATAATCACTAGATGTTTAAAAAATTCCATTATATTCTTATGATTAAATATTATTAGGAATAGTATTAAAGATGTTAAAATATTTTGTGTATTGTTAAAAAATATCCAATTCCCTGCACATAAACTTTAGCAACAAAGTATTATATGAACACCAAGGAGTATATGGATCCCTCAATTATATGAACTCCACTAAGGAGTATATAGATCCCTCAATTATATGAACTCCACCAAGGAGTATATGGATCCCTCAATTCGCAGTCGAAAGTCTTAAAAACTTAAATCTACACTGGGTAATATACATAGTATCTGAAAAATCAGAAAATTTAATAATTGCCTTTAATTTAGACCCAAGGCTGGCAGTTTTGATACCATTGACTTTACTGGTGATTTATTTCATCAACTCCGAAGGAATAAAAGGTAAAGTTGGCCGAGGCAGGATTTGAAATAAGACTGCAGAGAGCCATCCGAACGAATACTGCAAGACTTTCCATTTGACGCTCTAAAGACTCTGCTAATTCGCCACCGGTATGTGTGTGTGTGTGTGTGTGTGGGTAATATAAAATCGATTTCATTCCATTTCTCGATAATCTAAACACGATTTCAAGTTAGCAGGTAGTAAGGTGGAGCAGGCAAGTCTGAAGTCGATATACACTCTCTTATCTTCGAATCAGTCAAGGCCTTGTGGGTGAAATTTGGAGTGGAAATCCGCCGTCGGTATTATTTCTGACCTTGAATGGTAAACATAACATGTTGGGGCATATAATAGAGCTGTGGGTGGCTTTTGACTCTGTTGCTTGTGTCTAGGCCAGAACTAGGCCAGTCTGAGGTTAATTTTCTTCATTCGTCCCATCAGCCACGGGGGCTCTGAAAAGTGTCATGGGTGCTGTCTTTTTCCTTTAACTAACCTACGAAACTGCTTCCTCCTGAACACACACAAGGACCTCTATGTGTGGAGGCGCAATGGCCCAGTGGTTAGGGTAGCGGACTCGCGGTCGTAGGATCGCGGTTTCGATTCCAGACCGGGCGTTGTGAGTGTTATTGAGCGAAAACACCTAAAAAGCTCCACGAGGCTCGGCAGGGGATGGTGGTGATCCCTGCTGTACTCTTTCACCTCAACTTTCTCTCACTCTTACTTCCTGTGTTCTGTTGTACCTGTATTTCAAAAGGCCAGCCTGTCACTCTCTGGGTCACGCTGAATATCCCCGAGAACTACGTTAAGGGTGCACGTGTCTGTGGAGTGCTCAACCACTTACACGTTAATTTCACGAGCAGGCTGTTCCGTTGATTCGGATCAACCGGAACCCTCGCCGTCGTAACCGACGGAGTGCTTCCATCCTCTATGCAGTCGCTTGATCTTATACAAATAGAAATAGCAACCAAATCTCCCTACCGTCTTAAAAATGAAGAACCTGATCATAACTGCTCAATTAGGGCTGAATTGGGCCTTAGCAGCAACAGCAACACTTCTACATGAACGCACATGTGAAGAACGTGGTCTTCTTTCTTAGCACATGTATAAACTCACTCATAACTCTTCGTTCCCTTTCCTTCAGTTAACAATTCCTGGCTTCCATATCACCGAAGTGTCGTGTCGTGTTCTCTCCCCAGATTCAACATCAGACAAACTCAAGTTATAAAAGCTGAGTTTTTCTAAAAGAATATCCAAATATCAAATTACATATAATCCTGGTAATGGGTCAGATAAATTGTACGCTCTACAAGAGCATTAGATATTTCGGAATACTGCTGTCTGTCTGTCTGTCTGTTTCTCCCCGCTCTCTCTCTCTCTCTCTTCCTCTCATTCATTCGTCTCTTGTTCATTTAACTAAAAATAACTTATTCACATGTCATAAATGTAGATTACTTCCATTTATAGAATGAGTGGCTGTGTGGTAAGTAGCTTGTTTACCAACCACATGGTTCCGGGTTCAGTCCCGCTGCGTGGCACCTTGGGCAAGTGTCTTCTACTATAGCCTCGGGCCAACCAAAGCCTTATGAGTGGATTTGGTAGGCGGAAACTGAAAAGATGCCCGTCGTATAAATGTATATATATATATAATATATATATATATATATATATATATATATATATATATGTGTGTGTGTATGTCTGTGTTTGTCCCCCTAGCATTGCTTGACAACCGATGCTGGTTTGTTATGTCCCCATTACTTAGCGGTCGGCAAAAGAAACCGATAGAATAAGTACTGGGCTTACAAAAGAATAAGTCCCGGGGTCGAGTTGCTCGATTAAAGGCGGTGCTCCAGCATGGCCGCAGTCAAATGACTGAAACAAGTAAAAGAGTAAAAGAGTAGAGCTGCTGAAAGTCGAGGATATCATTTCAAGCTGTTGAATTTAATATTGATATGAGAGCAAAATCTAGGTCGGTTAGGTGGCCGAGTCGTTCGAGCGTAGGACAAAATACCTTATCCTATTTAGTTAGGTGGGAGGCCGCGAGTTAGAAGAGTCGTTAGCATGCCGGGTAAAATGCTCAGCGGCATTTCGTCCGTCTTCAAGTTCTGAGTTCAAATTCCACCGAGGTCAACTTTGTCCTTCAACTTTTGGGGGTCGATAAAATAAGTAGCAGTTGAGCACTGGGATCGATGTAATCGGCTTACCCCTGTCTCTCGAATTTACTGGTCCCCTGTGCCAAAATTAGAAACCATACTTAGTTAGAGTAGGCGATGAGCGGGCAGAATCGCTAGCACGCCGGGCGAAATGCGTAGCTGAATTTCGTCTGCCGCTACGGTCTGAGTTCAAATTCCGCCGAGGTCGACTTTGCCTTTCATCCTTTCGGGGTCAATAAATTAAGTACCAGTTACGCACTGGGGTCGATCTAATCGACTTAATCCCTTTGTCTGTCCTTGTTTGTCCCCTCTATGTTTAGCCCCTTGTGGGTAATAAAGAAATAAGAATCGTTAGCTCGCTGGCGAAATGCTTAGTGGCATTTCGTCAGTTTTTACGTTCTGAGTTTAAATCCCGCCGAGGGCGACTTCGCCTTTCATCCTCTCGGGGTCAATAAAATAAGTATCAGTCGAGCACTGGGTTTGCTTGACTGAAGTTGACCTGGGGATAAACACCACCACCTCTTTCTCTTTATTTTCTGCTAAAGCTCTTACCACGCAATATATTGAATCGTTTTTTCTTAGTGTTGATTCAGCAGTAGTAAATACACAGTGTGGAATTCTGACAAGATTTTGTGATAACAACTAATTTCGGAGCTTAATTCTGTAGGTCTAGTGGTGTGATTCTCATTGGAGGATGGGCAGATTTAAAGCAAGAAGCACAAAGTATGAGATCTTGTCTTACTAGTTTGACTTGATAGCAAAAGAAAATTAAACCAACATACTAATTTTGCTTGTTTGTAGCAGAAACACTTTTAGCTTTACAATTTCATTCACGAAACTAAATTACAATAATTAATAGAATCCGGTCCGCTGAAACTGGCATTATTTGAACAAGAGAACAAGAGAGAGTGAGGGAGGAGAGAGAGAGTGAGGGGAGGAGAGAGAAAGAAAAAAAGATAGACATATAGATAGAGAGATAGATAGAGAGAAAGGAAAGGAGAAAGGAAGAAAAAGACAGATAGATAGAGGGAGAGAGAAAGAGGAGATAGAGAGATAGATAGATAGAAAGAAAGAGAGAGAGAGAGAGAGTGGGGAGAGAGAGAAAGAAAAAGATAGAGAGATAGATAGAGAGAAAGGAAAGGAGAAAAGAAGAAAAAGAGAGATAGATAGAGGGAGAGAGAAAGAGGAGATAGAGAGATAGATAGATAGAAAGAAAGAGAGAAAGAAAGAGAGAGAGAGAGAGAGAGAGAGGGAGAGAGAGGACACGAAAATATAACAAAAATGCACAGACAGAACAAAAAAAAAAGAAAAGTTTCGAAAAAGAAAAACATCCTTGTTAAAAAGTGAAGTCGTCAACTCTGTATCAGAGGTACTTGAATATATCTTTTACACGACACTTCAAAATCTAGATTGTAGAATAAAACAAACGCAAAATAAAATAAAATAACATAACAAAAAAAAAAAAGGCATTTGCATTGATAACCTGGCATTGATATCAATTTATAAAACCAAGAAGTTTTGAGAGTCGAGAAGACGGTGAAAAATAAATTAGTGGTTAGTGTCAAAGTGGTCAAAGCGAACTCAGTTTATGACTCAACAGAATGAAGAATGCTGTTTGCACTATTTGACTTAAATTAGTAGTATCAATGTTGTTTTTTGAAGCACTCCGTCGGTTGCGACGACGAGGGTTCCGGTTGATCCGATCAACGGAACAGCCTGCTCGTGAAATTAACGTGTAAGTGGCTGAGCACTCTACAGACACGTGCACCCTTAACGTAGTTCTCGGGGATATTCAGCGTGACACAGAGAGTGACAAGGCCAGCCCTTTGAAATACAGGTACAACAGAAACAGGAAGTAAGAGTGAGAGAAAGTTGTGGTGAAAGAGTACAGCAGGGATCACCACCATCCCCTGCCGGAGCCTCGTGGAGCTTTAGGTGTTTTCGCTCAATAAACACTCACAACGCCCGGTCTGGGAATCGAAACCGCGATCCTACGACCGCGAGTCCGCTGCCCTAACCACTGGGCCATTGCGCCTCCACGAACTTTAAAATTATTCATATGGCAATCTAAGAATGTTATCTATTTTGATAAGGCAACGAGCTGGCAGAATCTTTAGCACGTCGGGTGAAAAGCTTTCATCTGCTTTCATGTTCTGAGTTCAAATTCCCCTGAGGTTGATTTTTGTCTTTCATCCTTTTGGGGTCGATAAAATGAGTAGCAATTGAGTCCTGGGGTCGATGTAATCGACTTATCCCTTGCCCCGAAATTGCTGGCCTTGTGCAAAAATTTGAAATCAATATTATCTCTTTCGTCAAAGCGATGAGCTTGTAGAACCGTTAGTATGCCGGATAAAATACTTAGCGACATTTCGTCCGTTTTTATATGTTGAGTTAAAATTCCGCCAGGTCGACTTTGCCGTTCATCCTTTCGGGGTCATTAAAATAAGTACCAGTGAAGTACTCGGAGTCATGTAATCGACTTCCCCTCCCCTCAAAAACTGCTGGTTCTGCACCAAAAGTTGAAACCATAAGGTGGGGAGTTGGAGGAACCATTAGACAAATTTGCCTTTTACGCTTTCGAGCACTAGGGTCGTTATGATCAATTGGCCCCGCTCTCTTACAAACTCGAACCCGTAAGCCTATATAAGACAGGATTGTTAGTTTCTTCAAATTATCTTTGGCGGTCATCGTTTTGAGGATCATTTTTTAAAAACTTGACTCTCTCTCTTTTACTCTTTTAATTGTTTCAGTCATTTGACTGCGGCCATGCTGGAGCACCGCCTTTAATCGAGCAACTCGACCCCGGGACTTATTCTTTTTCTAAGCCCAGTACTTATTCTATCGGTTTCTTTTTGCCGAACCGCTAAGTAACGGGGACATAAACACACCAGCATCGGTTGTCAAGCAATGCTAGGGGGACAAACACAGACACACAAACATATACACACACATACATATATATATACATATATACGACGGGCATCTTTCAGTTTCTGTCTACCAAATCCACTCACAAGGCATTGGTCGGCTCGAGGCTATAGAAGAAGACACTCGCCCAAGATGCCCCGCAGTGGGACTGAACCCGGAACCATGTGGTTGGTTAGCAAGCTACTTACCACACAGCCACTCCTGCGCAGAATCTATTGTGTTTTATTGTAGATAGTAGCCAAAAATGTTTCTCCTGCTGCTAACCCTCTCTCTGTCAACTATAGGCACAGGCGTACGTGTGTAGTAAGAAGCTTGTTTCCCAACCACATGGTTCCGGGTTCAGTCCCACTGTGGCGTGGCACCTTGGGCGAGTGTCTACTACTAAAGCCTCGGGCCAATCAAAGCGATTTGCTAGAAAGGAGCCCGTCGTGTATATGAATGTATCTATATGTGTGTGTGTATGTCTGTATGTGTATGTGTGTGTGTTTATATTTGTTCCCCACTCCAATGCTTAACAACCAGCGTTGGTTTGTTCGTGTCCCCGTAATTAGCAGTTCGGTAAAAGAAACCGATAGAATAAGTACCAGGCTTAAAAACAAAAAAAAAAACACAAAAAAAACTGTGTTAGGGTCGATTCATTCGACTAAGAGTATTTCAGGGCGGTGACCCAGCATGGCCGCGGTTTAATAACTGAAACAGATAAGAGATATCTCTGCCAATTTTTTTTACTCT
>NW_021834474.1:17500-25000 GCF_006345805.1 Octopus sinensis
GGGCTGCGGCCATGCTGGGCAGGGGCAACACTTTGAAAGGTTTTAAGTGAACAAATCGACCCTAGGATTTATTTGTTTAAAGTCTGGCACTTAAAAAAAAAATGAAGAAATGAGAAAAGAAATGGAAAAGATCTCTTGTACTGAACCGCAGAAGCTACGGGGACGTAAACAAACCAACGTAAACAAGCAGTGTGTGTGTGTGAGGGGGGTTAAGTATAGATATAGAGATGACACACACAAACACTCACACAAACATGTACGACAAATTTCCATACATTTTCCATCTATCAAACCCACTCACCAGGCTATAGTAGAAGATACCTATCTAAGGTGCCGCGCTATAGGAAAGAACCTAAAACCAAGTGGAAACAAAGCGAGCTTCTTAACCATACAGCCATGCCTACACCAATATTAATTAGCAACACATGTTGAAGTGAAATGGCTTCAATTAGGGAGTAATACTGAATGACTATACATCATGAGTCAATGATCAACTCTCTACGCGCTCACTTGGCCTGGCAAACGTCTCTCAAACTACACTTTATACTTTGAAATAAAGGACATATTGGATAACATGATCCTAGGTACATTATGCATGAAAAATACACATACATGACTGCAACACCTCTGAGGATAAGCCTATTTCATCATGTCATGTTTGGGGCTACACAACAACAGTAACTACAATGGAATCAAAAACGGCGATCTTTCGTCTCTAGTAGACCTTTCCGTCGATTTCCGTAAAAACTAAAAAAAATTTTTTTATTTAATCGTTATACATGCCTTGTCGACTGCTACATACACACACACACACATACATGCATACATACATATACACATACATGCATACACACGCACGCACTACAAAAACCGAGTAAAAAATTTCAGTTATCTCTCTCTTTCAAACATTACTCTGTCTCTTCACACACACTAACAGAAGCACTTCACTTACACAACATACTGTCTGTCTCCCACACCCCATCAACACACACACACACACACACACACACACACACACATGTACATCAATGCTCCCATGCACGGTAACTTCAAAAGAAAAAAAAATTTTTTTACGGAAATCGACGGAAAGGTCTACTAGAGACGAAAGATCGCCTCAAAAACCCTAACAACATCGACGGTGATGATGTCGGCGTTTTGCATTATATTGTCGTTCAATATTAACGAAAACAAAGGCGGCGAGCTGGCAAATTGTTAGTACACCGGACAAAATGCTTGGCGGCATTTCATTCGTCCTTACATGCTGAGTTCAAATTCCGCCGAGGTCGACTTTGCCGGTCACACTTCGGGGGTCGATAAAATAAGAACCAGTTAAGTGTACAGAGATCGATGTAATCGATTTATCTTTCACCATAATTCGAAAGAAATGTTAACAAAAACTAGGCCGTGAGATAGCAGAAACATTAACGTGCCGGACTAAAATGCTTAGTGGCATTTCTTCCGGATCTTTACTTTCTGAGTTGAAATTCCGCCGGGGTTGACTTTGTTTTTCTTTCGGGTCGATAAGATAAGTACCAGTTGAGCACTGGGATCGATATAATCGACTTGCTCCTTCCCACCAAAATTGCAGGCTTTGTGCCTATAGTAGAAAGAATATTAGCAAAACACATGGGCGGTAAATTGGCGGAATCCTTAGACCTATTTCTTTACTACCCACAAGGGGCTAAACACAGAGGGACCGTCAGACCATCAGACAAAATCCTTAGACCGTCAGACAAAATGCTTTGTGGTATTTAAGTACAACTCTTTACCTTCCTTCTCCAAATCCTGTGGTCCCATCATTGATGTCAAGTTATAAGCCACTCTTCTGATAACCTTCTCATTCATCCCTCAAGTTCCCTATTCTATATTCATTGCCTTCTCAAATAGAAGCCCTCTCCCTACTCCGTACGTTATATCAACTGAATATACTCATGCCAAAACTTGAATCAAACTTTCGATATCCAAAATATTTGGGGACTATTTACGTAGATTATGTTTATTTTAATACATACAGCAAAACTTCCCGAAACTAGAAACCCTTAATTATGTATTGCCCTAGATTTAATTAGACTTCCAATGAGAGCAATTAAGCAATACACATTTGTTATAATAGAAACAACTAAAGCACCTAGAAAGCAAAAATCCTTTAACAAATTCATCCCTACGAGAATGAAGAACAACTGAGATCAATAAGACCACAAGATATTAAAGATTAACAACGACAAGCATATCAAACATATTTCCATCATCAGCTACCAAACGGATTTCACTATGGTTTCGACACCTGGATAGTACCGTTCAACAGCGGTATCAACAGCGTTAAAAACATAAACGCTGCTTGGGGATTAATAAACAAGTAGCAGGAGCGAAACATTTGCTGATGCCTCCATTACGTCTAGCGGATATAAGATGATCATCTATTCTCAATGATTTAATTTTACCTTTTTGTGCTTCTGGAGTCAATAACATAATTAATCAAATATTGGGTTCGATCTTATCGACTAAACTCACCCATTCCAATCTGCCTAAGTTAGAAATCAATATTAACGGAAATGAAGGGAGATCGACTGGCAGCGCTACAGTACTGGACTAAATGTTTAGTTTTCATCTCTCAGCTACCTAGGTTCAAATTTTGCCTTAGTTCAATTTTACTCTCACCTCTACGGTTTCAAAAAGTGAGTACCAGTAATATACTGAGCACTGTTCATTTGGCTGGACACTGCCACTTAAACTTTGTGACCTTGTATCAGCAAACAATATTGCAATAATGTAAGAAAGCAACATTAGAAGGACCAGAAAGTGTTAAGAAAAGATAGTATCAATCGAATCCACCTTGGTAGATCATTGGTATTATTTTATTGTTTTATTGAACGTGGAAAGATGGAAAGCAAAGGCAAAATCCCGAGAGATTTGAACTCAGAACATAGGGCTTAACACTTCAGAACATTTTGCCCGGTACTCTACCACAGAGCGTCGGCTGCGGGGTCATTCCGAAAAGCTCTACCTGCGACGATTTCATCTCAATCGAAGGAGAGGAGCTTTCTCCGTCCGGGTTGCGGATCCGTGGAACAAGCTGCCAGACGAGATGGTGAAGATGCCGACGACCGCTTTGTTCAAAGCCTCCCTTGACCTCAAGTGGCCTGAACTCTTTACATGAACACCACCCTGTACTTAACTCCATGTCCCCCTACATGGCCTTGCTATTTGCTTTTGAGCCAAATTAACTAACTAACTAACTAACTAACTAACTAACTAACTAACTAACTAACTAACTCTAATACTCACCAGCTGTAATAAATTTATCTTCGTTTAGCGTAAGGCAGCACAGTTTCGAGGAAGAGTGTGGTTTTGAAATGGGAGGGCATAATCGATTAAGTCACTCAAACGGTCCCACTCCCTCCAATAAATAAATAAATATAAACAAAAAGAAAATAATTATAATTTCTAAGAAAGTCACAACTTCGTGGCGAATGAGTAGCGAAGGAAATTAATTCCAGTATTTGAATGTAAAGGGGGTAAAGACCCCCTTCGGTCATGAATGACCATGGGATTGCACCTAGAAAGTTACCCTCCTAGACACAAGTCCGGGGAAGGTTGTTTATGGAAGACCAGCAGTCGCCCATGCATACCAGCCTCCCCTCTCCACAACACCAGTGTTATCCAAGGGAAAGACAAAGGTCGATACAGCTTGGCACCTGTGACGTCGCAACTCATTTCTACAGCTGAGTGAACTGGAGCAATGTGAAATAAAGTGCCTTGCTCAAGAACACAACACGCAGCCCGGTCCGGGATTCGAGCTCACAACCTCACGATCGTAAGCTCGACGCTCTAACCACTGAGCCATGCGCCTTCAACAAACCACAGAATGATGATAAAAAAAGTTGACTGGGTGAGATCGACAGTGACGTAACTAAATACCGTAAATGTATGTGATATGCTGTTCTACTGGATTTGCCAACCTAGCACCCTGAAGACGAATAAAAATAATGGAACTTATAGTAGCTATAACCAGTTGCTGATAAATTACAGTGCATTATGATATTTGTATTAGTTGTCTTAAGTGCACAGGCAGCTAAAAGAGAAAAATATTACGTTATCTACAATAAGGTTTTCGCTCTGGATTCTATAACATCTATTTCTCGCCATCTCAAATATCCTTGATGTTGACTTTTGATGTTTTCTCAATATAAAACAACAACCAGAAGTAACTGTCTCCTTCTGACAATTCAACCTGTAGATTTAGGTGAAATGCTGCTAAAAATACGCGTTGCACTTCCAATACACTCCAGCTTCTGCTTCTCACTAACAAGTTAAACGAGAGAATCATTATGTGGCCATTCACTCAGCTAAAGATAACAACCCGACCAATGCCTAGTGAGTGGATTTGGTAGACGGAAACTGAAAGAAGCCTGTCGTATATATGTATATATATATATATATATATATATATATATATATATATATATATATATGTGTGTGTGTGTGTGTGTTTGTGTGTCTGTGTTTGTTCCCCTAGCATTGCTTGACAACTGATGCTGTTCCCAATGTGTTTACGTCCCCGTCACTTAGCGGCTCGGCAAAAGAGACCGATAGAATAAGTACTGGGCTTACAAAAAGAATAAGTCCCGGGGTCGATTTGCTCGACTAAAGGCGGTGCTCCAGCATGGCCGCAGTCAAATGACTGAAACAAGTAAAAGAGTAAAAGAGTAACCCAATCTCCTCAAATCACATCCTATCTTCTTAAAAGAAGAAGAATGTAGACGATGATATGGAAAAAGACGGGATGGTCACAATAACATCATAAAATGCTATTAATCAGTCTCTGCTGACCATTATTAGAATTGAGTGACTCTTCATTGTGATCTAGTCACTTCAGATGTGGTATGTAGGCTATTACTAGTTCTTATATTCCAAGCAACACCGCAATCTTATCAATTACGTAAAGTTATTAGGAAGCCTTATGTTAAGCCCTTCCTCATTCACCCCTTAAGATATTCATCCTAAATCTAAGTCTGTTGTCATCTCAAATAGAAGCTTCTCCCTGATCAGGCCATCATATCAACTAAATACATTCTAGTTATATCTTCAACATGATCTTCTATATTTAAAACATTTGTGGTTCACTTACATTCCGTTTGTTCTATTATATATTCTATGGACTACTAATCATATAAATTGTGGAGGCGCAATGGCCCAGTGGTTAGGGCAGCGGACTCGCGGTCGTAGGATCGCGGTTTCGATTCCCAGACCGGGCGTTGTGAGTGTTTATTGAGCGAAAACACCTAAAAGCTCCACGAGGCTCCGGCAGGGGATGATGGTGATCCCTGCTGTACTCTTTCACCACAACTTTCTCTCACTCTTACTTCCTGTTTCTGTTGTACTTGCATTTCAAAGGGCCGGCCTTGTCACTCTCTGTGTCACGTTGAATATCCCCGAGAACTACGTTAAGGGTACACGTGTCTGTGGAGTGCTCAGCCACTTACACGTTAATTTCACGAGCAGGCTGTTCCGTTGATCGGATCAACCGGAACCCTCATCGTCGTAACCGACGGAGTGCTTCCACAATCATATAAATCAGGAATATCATTCATTCTCATTAATTTAATCTTAAGAATGGAGTCACAAAATTACAGGGTAGCGACGTGAAAACCATTCTCAATGATATTTTATTAGTGACGTAACGAAAGCAATATTGTTATATCTAGGAATCGAGTCGGCGTCGCAAACTTTTTCAGTGCTTACTGAATCCCATCGTTATTAAAAGGAACATCTTGAAAGTTCTCCAACTTCTAGATGTTTTTCCTGAAAATAACTACCCAAAGGGTCTTTTGGTTTAAACAGAACTTTACTTTGAGATAGTCATATTTGATTAGCTTTCAGTTTGGTATTTCTTAGGTTCACATTTCTATGGTTGACTTCTCTTAGTTTTCGTTATCTACTTTACAGCAAAAACCAGGGCTGCGAATTGGCTGAAATGCTAAAGTCCTCAGACTAAATGACTTTTACTCTAGAATCAACTGGCGTGATCGACTTTGCCACTCATTCTTCCTAGGTTGATGCCTTTCATTGGACGTCGATGCAATTGACTATATCCTTCTCTGACACAGCAAACTTTGGTCTTGCGACTTAGTACAAGAATCAATATAGTATTAAACCTCATACATTATGACAAACCTCAAAATAGGGAACGTTTCTATCATGTAAAATTGATACCGTCATGCACTTATCCACCCACTCCCTCCCTCTCGCCTCCTCTTATGATTTATGCCTGGTGTCCTTATACAGAGATTGCGGAAAGTGGAATAAAGTAGATCAAGAAGAGCCTACTCGGATATTGCTTATGTTACTTCCTGGCCAGTAACTGTTCGCATACCAAATATGACAATACTGGATAGTGGGAAGAAAGAATAACTACATTCTAAGTAAGGAAATAAAATAAAACCATCGACTCTTCACAGTTGTTCAATTGCATCGACCCATATAATGTGTTGGCAGAGATTCTTATGTATGACATTCTGATAATGATTACAGAGAACCAATTCAACACAGAAATATAAACAATCGGATGTTGTTTAAAGGAATAATCATAGCATTAAATAGTTGAGGGATAAATCTCAGCTTGGACAGAAGACCAGTATATCGCAAGTAATATGCCCGGAAGGCCTGCTGTCTGCTCCTTGTATTTGGGTAGACCAAAGCAGGTAGAATTAATTGCTCCTGCCGTATCATAACCACAGCTTGGGAGGAATACTCCAAGAATTAGGGTCATAGTAATAGCTAAATATCAGAATTAAGGTGATTACAGTTATAACTACCTATTAAAAAACTGTATTAGATCAGGAAGGTGTTATATAATTCTTTTTTCTAAAGCACTAGATAGTTCTATAGGTCGGTCACTATCGACTGACATCTGCGAATACAGGGGCTGATGCCTATCTTTGGGATCTACAAATCTAAACGAATGAAGGAAAACTTTATTTTGACAAGTACATGGCATATAGGGCCATCGTTTTATATCTGCTGTAGTCGTTGTCATGATGTACATCTGGATGGAAGCACTCCGTCGGTTACGACGACGAGGGTTCCGGTTGATCCGAATCAACGGAACAGCCTGCTCGTGAAATTAACGTGTAAGTGGCTGAGCACTCCACAGACACTTGTACCCTTAACGTAGTTCTCGGAGATATTCAGCGTGACACAGAGAGTGACAAGGCCGGCCCTTTGAAATACAGGTACAACAGAAACAGGAAGTAAGAGTGAGAGAAAGTTGTGGTGAAAGAGTACAGCAGGGATCACTACCATCCCCTGCCGGAGCCTCGTGGAGCTTTAGGTGTTTTCGCTCAATAAACACTCACAACACCCGGTCTGGGAATCGAAACCACGATCCTATGACCGCGAGTCCGCTGTCCTAACCACTGTTTGCATTCTGTGTTCGAGATCAAGACAATTGTTTCATAGTGGTTTATTCCACTTAGTTCTAATTATAGACCAAACTGGAAA
>NW_021834474.1:35000-42500 GCF_006345805.1 Octopus sinensis
ATTAAAGAAGTTATTTTCGAGTTCACAGGGGAGAGAAATTCAATTTAGTGGTACTAAAACGAATTTCTCGCTGTATCATATACATATATATACAGATAGGTTTATGAGACAGAACCACCTTCAAGCAACTCAAACAATATTGAACGACATTATCTATGATAGAGATATATAAAATTAAATTTTATAAAATTAATCACTACAATTACTATTCTGAGTCATATATTAAATTATATAGACAACGCGGGTTTCTTGACAATATATCTATCAGTATTGCTGAAATAGATCAATCCGACTATACTGCCAATCTTCAGGTCTGGATTATATAAAACTCTTTTACTATTTACATCCTATATAAAGACATGACAATCAAAAATATACAACTAGAAATCGTCGAAATAATTATTCATTACTAAATAAAGAACATATGTAGAGATTAATTTGATAAAATTTAATCTTATATATCTCTATCATAGATAATGTCGTTCAATGTTGTTTGAGTTGCTTGAAGGTGGATCTATCTCTTAAACCTATCTATCTATCTATCTATCTATCTATCTATCTATCTATCTATCTATCTATCTATCTATCTATCTATCTATCTATCTATCTATCTATCTATCTATCTATATTCTATTCACAACCTTACGTTCGTAAGCTCGACGCACTAAATACTGAACCATGTGCCTTCACACACACTCTCTGTCTGTCTGTCTATCTGTCTGTCTCTGTCTCTGTCTCTCTCTCTCTAGTCTCTTTCTCTCTCTCTCTCTCTATTTATATATATATGTATATATATATATATACACACACAGACAAATATTCTATATTTATAAACATAATTATAATCAGGGGTCAGCTAATTGCTTCACCACGCACCGAATTTAGAAATAGAAGCTAATATGCCTTTTCTACTAGCATTTAAGATCTCCCAGAAAGCAACGCACTTTTTTACGTAGGGAAAAAGTAAAAAAATAACGGTTCCACGCGACTCAGATTAGCTACATAAGTGTTTCGAGATTAAAGTAAAGTTATATTTACTTATTTCTCATGGCCTTTGATCGTGTACATATTTAATCCTAACACTCTCAAATTTATATTTCGAAATGCTGCACTGAAGATGAGAAATAAGTAAGTAAATATAGGTTTATTTTAATCTCGAAACGCGTATGTAGCTAATCTGAGTCGTGTGGATTCGTTAGTTTTTCTTTGTGACTCAAAACTATTGAAAAGGTTGCAAGACGCAACGAAAATTTTAGGACAATAAAAATAATAAAAAAGTGGAATTTTTACCGGTGAGTGTGTTACCTTATAAGGCACAAAAAGAAAATGACTCTCCCCAGACACAACAGTATATATATGCATATACTGTGCATATATACATATATATATACAGATATATTATATATGTATATATACATGTATGTATGTATGTATATATATATATATATATATATATATATATATATTATATATATATATATATATATATATATTTATATATATACACATATGTATACATATATATATATATATATATATATCTTTTATTAAACTTTTAATACTTTTGATATATATTTAAAATAATATAAATTAAATTAATTTTATGTATTGGCTTATGTTTTTCATTGTTTGATTTGCCTAATAGTGGTTTTATCTCTAATTTATCATAATATTATATATATATATATGTATGTATGTATATATATATATATATATATATATATATTATATATTATATATATATATATATATACATATATATACATATATATTTACATATATATGTATATATATATATATGTGCATATATATATATGTGCATATATATATATTAAAATAATGAGGGTAGAATTTGATATCAATCAATTAACATCAATTTAAACCAGTGGTCTAGCATATTCAAAAATAATCCGAAGACTTAAAAATTATATTACAATTCATAAGAGGAATGACCACTAACGGGGATTCCTATACTCTTAGAAATAGACGTCAAATCGCCTTGCCACAGAGAGTGCGTTCTCTATTCTCATTGTTTTAATTTAGAATAGCAATGTTCTCAAACCAGTAAAGTAACTGTGCTAATTTATTATCCGCAGGGTTGTTGTCCGGCATCTAGCGCGCCAAAATGAAGACATTTGAAAAATACCACAAATATAATTTGTAGAACTGTACATGGGTTTTCTTTCGGGGAAACGTTTCTGTGTATAGTTCTGTGAAATATGTTTTGAGATACGAAAGGCTACGCTGAGGATTTACACATACTTGCATTTTGCTAGTATTAATGATGAAATCGTTTTAGTCCGTAAATTTTTATTTGCCTTGCTTATTTTTCACATTTTGGCGTTTGCTGGTTTTTTTGTCGAGAACACACTCTTTGAGGTAAGGCGATTTGACGTCTATCTCTGTGTCCGTTGCCAGCCTCGCCTGACCCCCGTGCCGGTGGCACGTAGCACCATCCGTTAGTGGCCGTTGCCAGCCTCGCCTGCCTCCCGTGCCGGTGGCACGTAAAAGCACCATCCGTTCGTGGCCGTTGCCAGCGTCGCCTGGCCCCCGTGCCGGTGGCACGTAAAAAGCACCATCCGTCCGTGGCCGTTTGCCAGCTCCGTCTGGCACCTGTGCAGGTGGCACGTAAAAAGCACCCACTACACTCATGGAGTGGTTGGCGTTAGGAAGGGCACCCAGCCGTAGAAACATTGCCAGATCAGACTGGGCCTGATGCAGCCTTTTGGCTTCACAGACCTCAGTTGAACCGTCCAACCCATGCTAGCATGAAAAGCGGACACTAAATGATGATGATGATGATGATATATCATGATCTGTGTCTACTATCCACAGCAAGTCTCCATCGTCTCGTTTGAATATTTGTTAATACCAGGGAGATTTCAGTCATAATCGGCTTCGCTTGAGCTCGCACCCACGGCTTCCATACACTCTCTGTTGCTCTCCTATTCGACCCTGCATCGAAACGTTGTGTCACCAAGTTGCAGTGGAAGCGAGTCTGTTAGTGTTATTTAATCCTATACCCCTGATAATCGCTAATAATATTTGAATTTAGTTCAAGGAATTAGAACAGACCACCCATTTCGGTTCTGACTAAACATGCCGTGACTTTGAGTCAGGATTATAACGAGGAATGAGGATGTAACTAATACTAGTCTACAGTATTTGGGCTACTCCTAATTTTTCACAGATCAAGGTCAAGGATTGAATCGTTAGATTCTACACTCTCAACACTCCCTAGTGTAGTCACCCAACTCGCCCATTCTGGAGTTAAACTCCACCAATAAATGTTTGATTAATTTCAGGTTTAAAAGTAGTTAAACAGAAAGATAAACGTTAACTTTTGCAGTATTTACATCATATCACCTAACTATGTATAGGGGCTAGAAAACTTCTGATACATTACTGAAAGCATTCCCGGACGGCCTCATGAGCAGTACAGAACAGAAGTACAAAAGACGTCTAATTTAATTTCATTCGTGCTCTCTTTTCAAATCTACTCAGTCAAATGATTTATTCTAAGATTTCATTAATATATAATTGGTTTAACTTTTGGAAACTGCATCGTTTTAATTGTATCGATACTGAATAAGATCCTGAGTGAGCTGAAATCATGGTCCTTCATTATCGGGAATAAATGTTCTTTCTACGGGTTATGACATCCAAAATTATTTTAGTGCAAAGCTAGAAATATATATTCTTATGTATGATTGCATAATTCATAAGCTCAATAGTGCGCTATCTATTTTCTACGGGGAAAATACTGACAGCAAAAGACATTTCCAAAAGAAATTTCCATACCACCACTAAATACCAGGTGCTAAACCATAGGAGATTACGAAGCAATTGGTCAAATTGTAGAATAACTTGTGATAACTAGAATTTGTATTAAATTTCAATTATTATTGCACCGCAAAAAGTAAATTTGTGAGAAATTGAGAAGAAAACTGTTTAGTTTTGCAAAAAAAGCATTTCGATGTTATTGTGAAATCCAGTAAATGAAGAAAAAAGAAATCAGAACCTCAAAGTGTTATATAATTTCCCCTGACAGCCAATAGGATAGGAGATGATTAAAGCAGCAGCGTGTAAGGGGAAAGCGTACTAACAAATTTCTTACCTTCAAAGGAAAGCATGCATGTACAGTTAAATCCACCATCGGTAGTTCCTCGACAAGTTCCACCGTTAAGACACGGGTTTGAATGACAAGGATTTACAGTTTCGCAATGTTCACCTGTAAAATCTGGCAAACACTGACAAACGCCGTTGTTTTTACAAAACCCGCCATTATAACATGTTGCATTTTGGCATGTTATTTCTTCCTGACAATAAAGACCAGTAAAGTTTTCCAAACAAACACATACGTGTTGCTTGTAAATTACCAAACACTGACCACCGTTCAAGCAAATATCTTTATGACAGGCTAGTTCTATTTCACACATTTTCCCTACATAACCCTTTGGACATGAACAGGTATAGCTTCCACCATTCAATTTTAAACAGGTACCTCCATTATAACAACTATTTATCGTACATGGATCCCACTCATCACAGTGGATTCCTGAATACACCCCTGCGCATCGGCACTTGTAACCTGCAGGTGTGTCAAATGCCAAATGACACGAGCCATTATTCTTGCAAGGGGAAAATTGGCAACCAGATGCGTCCAAATCACAGAGGTCCCCCGTGTAACCGGCTTTACATTTACATCGGTATGCAATGTCCGATAACCTGACACACCCTGTCGATTTATTGGACGGGCATGTTGCCGAAATGCACGGGTCCCATAACTGGCATTGGCCCCCTATAGAACCATTCACGCACAGGCACTTGTATGTGTCGTTATCGTTCATGATACAGGTTCCACCGTTTTTGCAGGGTTTCAAGAGATAACATAAATCCCTCCTTTGACATTCTCCTCCAATAAAACCAGGTTTACACAAACAATGCTTTCCTGTAATATTGCTGATATGACATGTTCCTCCATTTTGACAATTAATAGCAATACAGGGATCGAGGTAAGAACAATTCCTACCCCTATATTTCGTTGGACATTTGCATTTATAGGAGTTTTTCTGTGTAGGAATACAAGTTCCATTATTATGACAAGGGTTATGTAAGCTACAAAAATTAAACACATCACACAGTGGTCCAGTGTAACCAGATTTACATTGACATTTAAAATCCTTTTCGGTAACTGCTATACACTTTCCATTTTTGCAAGGTTTCAAACCACATGGGTCCAATGAGTCACACACTTCACCGGAGTATCCTGGAGAGCAATCGCACTGAAAAGTGGCATTAGAACGTATTCTACACGCGGCGCCATTTTGGCACGGAATAGATGTGCATGGATTTGAGAACTCGCAAAACTCACCAACATATCCATCCGGACATTTACACTTGAATTCGTTGTGGGACGTCATCTTACAAGTGCCGTTGTTCAAGCAGACTTTGTGAGCACACGTATCTTCACCTTCACATGTTTCGCCTCGCCAGCCTCGAGTACAGTGGCAGGTGAAATTATTAGCTTTCGAAACACACGTTCCCCCATGAGCACATGGAGAGCGAATTAAACATTGGTCGAATTTGTCACAGTCCGGGCGCATATGAACTAAAAGGAAAGATGAAAAGAGAACAATATAAGCATCATGGATATTATAATAAAAGTGTTTTAAATATAATGTATTAATATAATCTTTATATATAAAAGAGAGGTTGTGTGCTGTCTGTCTCCTACGATTTAGATTCCTAACTACTCCCACATTTTGTGGTGCAGTTTAACCAAAACCGGGTATCTTATAGTCGTGATTCATATCGAGCCCTTCTGGGTATTAGCGCGCGTCTACGATGAGTCTACGATTTAAAAAAGAAATTACCATCAATTTTTCCCATTTTTAATGCATTTTTGGCATATATAAGGGAAGTAACTCTCTAAAAATTTATTATTAAATCTCAGAACGTAAAAAGCTACAGTAACACCCCCACTTTTTCCCTCTTTTTCCATAGATATTGTATCCTTGCCTTCATTATCCAATGTCACCTTTTAAGACAATATGTTGTGATTTGACACACACTTAACTGTTATTTCTAGTAAGTGGAGTGATCACGTCGAGGTTTCTTTCTCGGTTTGTAGATGTCCAAATTAGTAAAAAGGACAACCAGCTGAAAGATTAGCAGTTCGTCTCTTCTCCTGCATTGTGTTGGTGATCAAAATGTGAAGGCGCATGGCTTAGTGGTTAGGGCATTCGGCTGACGATTGTAAGGTCGTGAGTTCGATTCCCGGTGATGCGTTGTGTCCTTGAGCAAGACACTTTATTTCACGTTGCTCCAGTCCACTCAGCTGGCAAAATTGAGTTGTACCTGTATTTCAAAGGGCCGGCCTTGTCACACTCTGTGTCACGCTGAATCTCCCTGAGAACTACGTTAAGGGTACTCGTGTCTATGGATTGCTCAGTCACTTGCACGTTAATATCACGAGCAAGCTGTTCCGTTGATCGTATCAGCTGGGACCCTCGTCGTCGTAACCGACGGAGTGCTCTTTTGGTGATCAAAATATTTCTCTCGCATCAACTCACCTCAGTTCGTTCTAAGTAGGCACAAGAAAATAATAAATTTCATCGCTGTAAGAAGCAGAAGTATTGTGAAATTGTCGAGTTTTTCATTGACTTGCAATGCATTGTGCAAATTCCCTTCTTAAGTAAACAGATCAGCTTCTTACAACGTATATTTGTCTTCCATTCACTGGAGCTATACAGAAAATGGAGATCTGATAAATGGTGTGTAATGTTCGAAGTAAAAGCAACTTACCTGCTTGTCGCCATTGACTGTATGGACTAATTTCACTGAAGAATTTAGATTGCACTCTGTAGAAATAGGAATCATTGGCACTGTCACGCAACGGCGTATTGTAGCAGTGTTCGGTGCCACCGGAAACGGTGTTACGATGGTGGTATTTTTCGTTTCGAATTTCAATGTTGTACGTGTAATTAAGCTTGTGTACCGGGTTCTGCCAGCATATCTGCGATGTTTTCCCTTTCGTAATTGTACAAAAGGTTTCTAATTCTGCAACAGACGTTAAAAGAAGTGTTGTTGAAATATGTATGCACAAGATAATATTTCTATGTCGGTTATTACCGCTTAATGTTTGTTTTAATAGTAGTATTTTTACGACACAGAAGATTATAAGTGGACTCCCCATCATACTTACACAGACACAGACACACACACACACAGTGACTTGTATTCAAGTTCATATTTTTCCACACACATACACACAAATATATATATATGTATATATATATATATATATATATATATATATATATATATATAATTATATATTATATATATATGTTATATAATGAATGTCAACATTAGAGAACTTTGGAAGTCATTTATGATCTAAATCTGATTTTATAGA
The DNA here is from genome assembly GCF_006345805.1 of Octopus sinensis. Classification (NCBI taxonomy): domain Eukaryota; kingdom Metazoa; phylum Mollusca; class Cephalopoda; order Octopoda; family Octopodidae; genus Octopus; species Octopus sinensis. The sequence goes on from NW_021834474.1 coordinate 42,421, forward strand.
ACTCCCTGATGTTTCATGAGTGTAGCCTCACCCCCTTAGATTTTTGGAGAACTCAGATGTGTTTTTGGCTGATGAGTACG
>NW_021834475.1:0-7500 GCF_006345805.1 Octopus sinensis
TCTCCTTGATAACAATACTAATAAACCACATCTACAAATGGCTATGTATACATACATATCTACACATGTAAATATATGCGTATGTGTATACCATTTAGGATGCATATACAAACGCAGAACAGCTGACGTTTTGAATTTGGCCTCGGCGAAACTTCTGCTAAGAGATTTAGTGTGTTCAAAGCAAATGACAAAACGGAATTATGCAGAAATGACAAAAGGGAATTATAAGACACCGGTGTTTTGGACTGATTTAGCCTCCTCAGACATTATGAGTGAATTCAGAATCATTGCTCTAATATGCAAATCAGCAAAGATAACATATGTATATATATACATATATATATATGCATATATATATATATGCGTGTGTGTATATATATATATATATATATATATTCGTGTGTATGTGTATAATTATGCATATGTATATATGCATATACATATGTGTGCGTGTGTGTGTTTATGTATATATATATATATATATATATATATATATATATATATATATATATATATATATATATATAGTATTTGAATATCCTTCCTTTGCGGAGGGAACTGGTTTCTCAAAATGATACAAGGTCCCATATTTGGAATGTAAATAAGAGAAACATATTCATATTTTAAATTTGAGAAGAAATTTTGAACTTTTTTACTGATCCACTTACAAATTTCTAAGCAGATTGGTAACATGCGGCTTAGCTTCTCGGGTTCTTCAATGATTTCAAATACTAAATTCATCTGACAATTATTTTGTCAACCAGAGCTGTGGTAGAAGTCACCTTCACAATATGCTATTCAGTGAGATTGAACATCGTCTTCCAGCGAGGTTCTTACGCTTTTGAAGCGCTCGTGCTACTTGGGACATTTCGTATGACCCATTGCTTCGCTCCCGTGAGCTTTCCGAAGCATGCTCAGTCTTTCTATAGCAGAAGTCGCAAGTTTAAGGAAAAATTTCGCTTTGGTTGTTTGTTCCTGTCTTTGACAAAAACGCAGACTACACCATACACGTGATCGCAAGTATAGAAGTTTCACAACTTGCGAACTAAACACAGCGATGTCACTCGGAACACTGCCTCATGAAGGCCACTGCTAGCTCTTACTGCACATGCAACCAAGTGCTGCCAGCTGCTGGTGTGCTACAGAAATAGTCGGGGGACTTTTTTGATTCCGCCCCGTATTAATCACTTCTATTGAATAAATTAGTTTAATTAATGTCACCTCTTTACAGGTAATACAACACTCCAGGACCAAAGCAAATACTAAAATTAACAGTCACATTATTGCCGCAGATGTTCCTAACATTCAAATAACCAGCCTCGATGAACCAGTTAATATCTCATTCGGACCAATAGATCAGGTAAATGCTATCGATTTATTATACTCTTTTCTCTTTTACTTGTTTCAGTCATTTGACTGCGGCCATGCTGGAGCACCGCCTTTAGTTGAGCAAATCGACCTCGAGACTTATTCTTTGTAAGCCCAGTACTTATTCTATCGGACTCTGTTGCCGAACCGCTAGGTGACGGGGACGTAAACACACCAGCATCGGTTGTCAAGCAATGCTAGGGGGACAAACACACACACACACACACATACATACATACATACATACATACATATATATATATATATATATATATATATAATATATATATATATATATATATATATATATATATACATATATATATATATACATACATATATACGACAGGCTTCTTTCAGTTTCCGTCTACCAAATCCACTCACAAGGCATTGGTCGGCCCGGGGCTATAGCAGAAGACACTTGTCCAAGATGCCATGCAGTGGGACTGAACCCGGAACCATGTGGTTGGTTAGCAAGCTACTTACCACACAGCCACTCCTGCACCTATAACTGTTGTTTTGTGTTGTTAATGTTTCATTTCGAGGCCATATCTCTTGTTTCCCCGAAAAAACATGGTGGTAGTAGTAGCAATAGTAGTTATTGCTGTAGTTGTTACTGTGTTGTGAGTTTCAACTTGTATGTTTTATAATGTAAACATTGCGTGATGACGGAGATATTCTTTATTTCATTCCAAAATATGCCTCAGGTTGTTTGTATCGTATTCTCGTATCACCAACGAAACCTTTTAATATATTTCTGTATTAGCTTCATTTTATTGTGTCCGTGTATTTTAAGAGTGAATTACTTTGGGGTCTCATATTGTGGCTCTTGTTGCTGTTTATTTTCATGCCATTCCTGGCCCAGTTAATCCATGAATATTTTATCCAATTAATTATCATGATATATTTCTAGAACTGCACTATCCAATGTCTTCTACATTTAGAGGCGAGGGGTGTAAATTACGTGAATATACATAGATTTATAAACGAGATGAAAGAGTCAGTTAAGCTATGTCACAGACGGTGATGTCGGATTCAAAATGCCAATGGGAATGTCAACCGTGTATCGTGGCCTGCGACAACAACAGCTCCTTTATAGTATCCAATTAGCTCAAGACATCATCAGGATGAACCCTGTCCAGTTTCGGCCCCTACTCTTCAACCATTTTGAGGTGGCGGGGCCCCCCTTTCGAAGGTGTCTTCAGGTCTGGTGTTGGGTGCATGTCTTCTTTCTTCTGTTCCCTCGCCTCTTCGATGTAGCGTCAACGAGTCTCAGCGGGCGACTGATTGTCTTGTCAATTTTTTTCCTTTAAATACCTGTTGCTAGGCTCCAGCAGGCATCTCCAGAAAGTTATCACGTGACACTGTCTCAACTTTAACTGACCAATGAAGGCGCGTAGTCTCAGCCCTCGCATTCTCTAAAGGATGCCGTCATCTGTCAATCTGTAATCAAACATTGTCGACCATAATTTATTTTGATGTTTTGTTAATGAAATTAGTTAAGATTTATTTCATGATTAAATTACCAGAATATGTTTTTCAGGATGCCACCAACCCACGGTGTGTCTTTTGGGATGAATCTCCCGGACAGGATCCCAAATGGTCGACAGAAGGCTGTAATATGTCCGAGTATGTACCTGGAAAGAAAGTACTTTGTTCTTGTAACCATCTGACAAGTTTTGCTCGATTAATGGTTAGTAAGATTATGACAACCTGTTAATTACCTCTAATTGAGCTGCTTATGTCTATGTATAAATAATTTTAACGCACACCAGACACTCTGTTGGTGGATATTTTGGTAAATATGTTAGTTTAATAGCAAATATATGAGGTTGAAATTTTATAATAATTCACTATTGTTGTTGTTGCTATGGTTGCTGTTTATTAGTTTAAAATTAAGATGGTGCTTTATCATCCTCAACAAAATAAATGAGAATTCCTCCAGCATTGAAGTGAAGAGGAATCGAGAGAGATGGTCACCTGTCCTGACTGTAAAAATCTGTTATGTTGAAACCACCTGAATGGTCGTCTAGTTGATAGAGATGTATTTAAGATATGATGACCCTCCGTAGCTCAATAAACATGTTGGCAGCTTAGATATTAAACCCTTGGTCTTTTCATGATTCTCTTATATGGACTCTCCTTATTTTTATGAGGTTTCTTCAAATGATGCTTTTTTATATATAAATAATAATGAAATTATTGTATACAGTGCTCTGGTGCACCACAACTTGTCAGAAAGTGCGTATAGAGTATATGCAGTAATGTACAAATGTCTGGAAAGCGAACAGTGAATGAGTCAGATACATGCTTGCGTGTGTATGGAGGGGGAGAAAGTCAGGTGTAGTGTTGGCGAATCTCAGAAAGCATGGAAGTTTTGAAGGATGCAGTGCTCCGACAACTAACAACTGATGCCGGCAGTTTGTTCCATGCTTCAGCGTGTGTATGGAGGGGAGAAAGTCAGGTGTAGTGTTGGCGAATCTCAGAAAGCATGGAAGTTTTGAAGGATGCAGTGCTCCAACAACTAACAACTGATGCCGGCAGTTTGTTCCATGCTTCAGCGTGTGTATGGAGGGGAGAAAGTCAGGTGTAGTGTTGGCGAATCTCAGAAAGCATGGAGGTTTTGAAGGATGCAGTGCTCCGACAACTAACAACTGGTGCTGGCAGTTTGTTCCATGCTTCAGCGTGTGTATGGAGGGGAGAAAGTCAGGTGTAGTGTTGGCGAATCTCAGAAAGCATGGAAGTTTTGAAGGATGCAGTGCTCCGACAACTAACAACTGATGCCGGCAGTTTGTTCCATGCTTCAGCTTGTGTATGGAGGGGAGAAAGCCAGGTGTAGTGTTGGCGAATCTCAGAAAGCATGGAGGTTTTGAAGGATGCAGTGCTCCGACAACTAACAACTGGTGCTGGCAGTTTGTTCCATGCTTCAGCGTGTGTATGGAGGGGAGAAAGTCAGGTGTAGTGTTGGCGAATCTCAGAAAGCATGGAAGTTTTGAAGGATGCAGTGCTCCGACAACTAACAACTGATGCTGGCAGTTTGTTCCATGCTTCAGCGTGTGTATGGAGGGGAGAAAGTCAGGTGTAGTGTTGGCGAATCTCAGAAAGCATGGAAGTTTTGAAGGATGCAGTGCTCCGACAACTAACAACTGATGCGGCAGTTTGTTCCATGCTTCAGCTTGTGTATGGAGGGGAGAAAGTCAGGTGTAGTGTTGGCGAATCTCAGAAAGCATGGAGGTTTTGAAGGATGCAGTGCTCCGACAACTAACAACTGGTGCTGGCAGTTTGTTCCATGCTTCAGCGTGTGTATGGAGGGGGAGAAAGTCAGGTGTAGTGTTGGCGAATCTCAGAAAGCATGGAAGTTTTGAAGGATGCAGTGCTCCGACAACTAACAACTGATGCTGGCAGTTTGTTCCATGCTTCAGCGTGTGTATGGAGGGGAGAAAGTCAGGTGTAGTGTTGGCGAATCTCAGAAAGCATGGAAGTTTTGAAGGATGCAGTGCTCCGACAACTAACAACTGATGCTGGCAGTTTGTTCCATGCTTCAGCGTGTGTATGGAGGGGGAGAAAATCAGGTGTAGTGTTGGCGAATCTCAGAAAGCATGGAGGTTTTGAAGGATGCAGTGCTCCGACAACTAACAACTGATGCCGGCAGTTTGTTCCATGCTTCAGCAACTCTCAGCGTGAAAAAATGTTTCCTAAAGTCATGGGAGCTGTGCTGTTTTCTGACTAAAAATATCTCAGGATCTTATTAATTCCGGTGCCCTAAAGATTCAGCCAGGTCCCTAGAAGGTCCCTTGTGTATTTACATCCATAATACACATGTATCCACCACTTGTTACTTATATAACACTTCTGCCGCCCACAAAATAACATATGCACCTATCTATGGCACATATTGTAGCTACATGATTTTTGAATTAATTCAAACTGCTAGTTCACTCCATACCAGTTTCCAATATCACCGACGCCACAAGGATCGAGATTAAATCGTCAGGTCACTGATATTGCGTCTATCTTTGTCAGTTTTTATCAGAAACATTACAGAATCAATTCACTTGTTGTCTTTATTAATGTTTTCATTTCTCTAATTCTTCGTTACGAAAATAATTTCAATTTCCCATTTCTTCCTCTATCTAATATTCATTTTTCACATATTCCATGTTATATATTGACCCAAAATGAGACGAACACCTATCGAAAATGCTGTCATATCTATTTTGTCATGACTCATAATCTATAGTATCCATGGCCAAAACATCTGAAGTGGACACATCCTCTTGTTAAAGAATATTGCTTTATGCAAAGGAAACTGAATCATGCAGCATCAAGGTCTGCTGGTGGAATATTGATCTTAATCTACTTTGTGTTAAAGGAATGAGAAAGAAATGACATCGGTCTATCTCAGGTGAGATATGGTTTAAGTGAAGCAACCTCAGTTAGCTGGACTGATAAAATATACGAAGCCATCTTAATTGAATTTGAACTAAAAATCTATGAGTTGGTGGTACATCTCATACTTTTAGTTACACATCCCATATATACATAATGAATTCGGTGAAACTGTCTCTCATCCAACATGCAGTGGAAGACGGCCCATTATTAATATTGTCATTAATGCAGCTTACACATACGCAACATTCTACATCAACACTTTATACACTCATAATTTATATAATTATTGACCGACATAGGAAGGAATGGGAAAAGGAGATAATACGTTGTTGTTTGTTTCTGTTGCAGAATGTCTACCAGAAATCGGGGGAAACTAGTCACCTCTTATCTATGACATCTTACATTGGCTGCGGAATATCATTTGTCTGCCTCATTCTTACAATAATAATTCATGTTTGTTGCAAGTAAGAATTTCAGTTTCTATTTTCTTTCATAAACTGTTTAAATACGGAGAAGCAACATCCGTCAGTTCGTAGAGTTCTTACGGATTGGTCCGATCGATGTGGTTGCTGTGTGCAGGAAAAACCATGGATGAAGAGAGAATTCCAGAATGTTGTCGCTCTTATGACAATATTCTGGAATCAAAATTTCCGATTGAACAAATTTGGGGGGAGGGGCATTTTTTTTACCCACAGGAAGGATGATAAAAAAAAGAAAGAGAAGACTGAGGGGGCGCTGCTATCATGTGGGTGCTGGTGTCATGAGACACCCCCACTCCCCCTCTCTCTGTCACTTTCTCTCTCACACACACATGAACACACACATACACACATATGCGCAAGCACTCCGTCGGTTACGACGACGAGGGTTCCGGTTGATCCGATCAACGGAACAGCCTGCTCGTGAAATTAACGTGTAAGTGGCTGAGCACTCCACAGACACGTGTACCCTTAACGCAGTTCTTGGGGATATTCAGCGTGACACAGAGAGTGACAAGGCCGGCCCTTTGAAAATACAGAAACAGGAAGTAAGAGTGAGAGAAAGTTGTGGTGAAAGAGTACAGCAGGGATCACCACCATCCCTGCCGGAGCCTCGTGGAGCTTTTTAGGTGTTTTCGCTCAATAAACACCCACAACACCCTGTCTGGGAATCGAAACCGCGATCCTACGACCGCGAGTCCGCTGCCCTAACCACTGGGCCATTGCGCCTCCACATACACACATATACACACAGAAACACACATGTGTGTATAACTGTGTGTGTGTGTGTTGTTTAATTAACTTCCCAAAAATGGCTCTATGTGCAAATTCGCCGAGGAGATTTCCTTGAACCTTTAGCAGTAGATGGTTTATAAACTGCATTTCCGGTTAGAGTAAAGAAGATACCATGAAATCCCAACACAGAATTTTAATCAATGCAGATGGCCCTTTCCTTTTTTGTCCAAGAAATCATTCTACGTAACGACTGGATATTAACAATATTAAATATTGAATACAGTGTAGACTGAAAAAAGTGGATATCGTACATAGCGTTATTGTTAATGAACCAACTACGTATATTACATATAGGCGTAGGAGTGGCTGTGTGGTAAGTAGCTTGTTTACGAACTACATGATTGCGGGTTCAGTCCCACTGCGTGGCACCTTGGGCAAATGTCTTCTACTATAACCTCGGGCCGAACAAAGCCTTGTGAGTGGATTTGGTAGGCGGAAACTGAAAGAAGCCTGTCGTATGTATATA
>NW_021834475.1:12500-20000 GCF_006345805.1 Octopus sinensis
CTGTTCGCCACGGCTAATATTTTGCTTGATTTTTTTATGATATGTGTGTGTACATATATGTATATATACATATATATCTTTATATATATATAATAAAAACTTGCTTGGAGGATAAGAAACGACGCGAGGCGCTCAGTCATATAATAACAATTTTAAAATTAACAAATAGAACATATGCATACATACATATATGTACATACCTACATCTATATGTATATATACATGCATATATATATTTATATATATATAATATATATATATATATATATATATATATATATATATATATATATATATATATATATAATATATATATGAGTACAGGACGCCACAAATAACGTAGAACACAACGAGAAACGAAAACATAAAAACAAACAAGGAAACGGACTTTTTTTAACAACGAAAAAAACAGAGTACAAGACAAACAACACAAGGAATATTCCCCTTCATCAGCTGCCCCTGTTTCGACTCAATGCGTGTTTCGAAGGTAAGGGCAGAACACGATCCGGCCGAAGCAGTCCTTCCTGCAAAATGAATTAAAATTCTTTTGCAGAGGGGTAAAAAAAAGATTATTTTATGATATGTGTGTGTACATATATGTATTATATATATATATATATATATATATATATATATATATATATATATATATATATATATATATATAATATTAATTAGAGACAAAACCATTATTTAGCAAACACAACAAGGAAAGACTTAATCAATACATAAAATTTTAATAAAAAGTAAAAAAACCGCCACTACAATTGTTTCATGTCTAATGACAATCTTCAGGTGGATTTCCGATCTAAAATATCAATATATTAAAATATAAGTTTAAAATAATTTTAAAATAATAAAAAATATAAATATATAATCTATATATAACCTATATATAATCCATATATAATCAATATATAATCTAAAATAAACCCTATCAACAATTAAATATAAAACAAAATAAAAATAAACTATATATACACACATACGCATACACTTATAACTAAGTATATATAACCATATCTAAATACATACACTAACTCACACACCTATATATATATCCCTATACATACACATAAAAACGTCTAGGCAACGATAAATAAATAAAATAGCCAAATACTTCAACACATTACTTATTCATACTCCCTCACACACACATACAACCCACATACATAAACAATATACATATACCCGCTCACACATACATATACATACATACAGAACTCGATATATACTCCAATATATTCACACCCACATCTATACAGATAAATAAATTACGCAAACAATCACACACACACACACATACATTCACATATACATAAACACTCAAAAGAAAAATAAACAATTATTTACACGTGGTGATCGAACGTATTTTAAAAAATTATGAATGGAATAATATATAATCAACGTAAATTTAATCCAAATCATCAATAAACCATCATGATAAATGAAACCCATATAAACATATAATGATAAAACTCCCTTTAACCATACACAATAATACCTATATAACAATCTCCATATATACATTCACACACAAATACATATACGTAAAACACACACACACAACATATACTTATACCCCCTCACATATACATATACATACGTAATAAACTCGATATATACAACAATATGTTCACACCCACACTCATACAGATAAATAAATTACACAACCAAAATACGCACACACACACACATTCACACATACATAAACACTCAAAATAAAAACAACATTACTACACATAATACGATATAGAAAATACTCAATAATTAACCAGAATATCATAAGTATCAAGATTAACATAAGGAGAAAAAATATATACATACTTTCAAATCAGTTTCAATTTATGAAGTGAAATTAAACTCTAGCCGTTATAACGTCAAACAAAAGTACGTTTACCATAGGAACCTAACATATGTATAAAAAGTCTTCGCGCTATGTAAAACGTCATTTAAAATTATGAATGGAATATATGGAATTAAAAATCCTTTTCGCGTGGTAAACGGACATTACTTAAAAATTATGAATGGAATAATGTAATAAAATATCAAACATCTTAAATATACAGAAATTACTACAAATTCTTTAATAAAACTACCATGATAAACGAAAACTCATAAATACATATAGTGATAAAACCTCCCTTTACTAAACACTATAACATACCTATATAGCAATCCCCCTAACCTACACATTCACACACAAATACGCACACTTAAACCAACACACACACAACATATACTAATACCCACACACTCACACATACCTATACATACATATAAACCTCAATATATACACCAAAATTCACTCCCACACCATACAGATAAATAAAACCATAAAACAACTCATCCCAAATAATCACCAATATCCATCATAATATTCCTCAAATATAATAAATATACTTAATAAAAAAACATAATGAAATAAATAAATAAGTAAATAAAATAAAATAAATCTAATATAAATTATTAAAGTTTTAACGTACCATAAACTGTTATATATTAATATACATTAAACATGAACTAATTAAAACAAAGAAATATCAATTAAAGACTAACTATAATTAAAGCCTAAACTACATAACTAAAGATATATAATACTCTAAACTAAATTTAATATTAAACTAAAGTAACCTTTAATAGGGAACTATTATTGTTATTTATCATGAAACTTATTATATAGGTAAAGTAACCTATGTCTGCATTTTATTTTGCGCTCTTCACCTGTATTAAGTAAATTATCATACTTATAAAATAAAATTTCTTTAAACTCATTAGAGCATAAATAACAACAATTCGCTCCTATAGTATATGATTTAGTTTTACAAATTATTTCCCAAATTAAACTATAATTAATATTTTGTGATTTAAGTCTCCAAATGTACTTACTAAGTCCAGTTGAGCTGATTAAGTTTTTATTTTTAAAAGAATTCATATGTTGTGCGATTCTTAATTTTATTTTTGAGGAAGTAGACCCTATATAAACCGCTTTTGGGTAATTATTATTCTTAAAGTTATTATCATGTAATGTAACTATACATTTATACACTACATCGTTAATATCACAATTATTATTTAATAAACATTTAGATTTATCTCTACAAGTACAATTAATATAAGTCTTATCATTATTATTATTATTATCAAATAATTTATTTTTATAAAAATAATTCAGTTTAAATTTATTAAATGAAGAAATAATGTTACTACATTATTAGTGGTGGAATAACCTACTCCAAAATTATTACTAGAGAAAATGTTTCTATATTTACGATTATCTCTAATAAATAGTTCTATAACATCTAAAATCTCTTAAAAAATATATATATATATAATAAAATCTCTTAAAATATATATATATATATATAATAAAAACTTACTGGAGGATAAGAAACGACGCGAGGCGCTCAGTCATATAATAACAATTTTAAAATTTAACAAATAGAACATAAATACATACATATATGTACATACCTACATCTATGTATATATACATGTATATATATTATTTATATATATATATATATATATATATATATATATATATATATATATATATATATATATATGAGTACAGGACGCCACAAAAACGTAGAACACAACGAGAAACGAAAACATAAAAACAAACAAGGGAACGGACTTTTTTTAACAACAAAAAAACAGAGACAACAAACAACACAAGGAATATTCCCGTTCATCAGCTGCCCCTGTTTCGACTCAATGCGTGTTTCGAAGGTAAGGGCAGAACACGATCCGGCCGAAGCAGTCCTTCCTGCAAAATGAATTAAAATTCTTTTGCAGAGGGGTAAAAAAAAAGAGAAAAAAGTGACAAGAACAGGACAAAAACAGGACAAGGAAGCCAACAGGACAAAAACAAGACAAGGACAAAAACAGGACAAGGAAACCAACATTGAGGGCTTTTTAAAGCCTAGATGGTGAAAAAATTCGTTGGAGTGCAATGGTCATTTTATTATTTTTCCGGACAATGGACAGGTGTGAAAATAATTAAATTAACAGTTATAAACTAGTGAAGAAAAATAATAGTGTGTGTATTTGCCAAAAAAAAAACAAAATAAATAAAATGACCATCCCGGAGGACAACAATATCCGTTTCAACACACGATTTCACATCAAGACTCTTGCAAAACTAATTGATATATATATATATATTATTTATTGACCCCTTCGGTCATGAATGACCATGGGATTGCACCTAGAAAGTTACCCTCCTAGACACAAGTCCGGGCAAGGTTGTTTATGGAAGACCAGCAGTCGCCCATGCATACCAGCCTCCCCTCTCCACGCCACCAGTGTTATCCAAGGGAAAGACAAAGGTCGATACAGCTTGGCACCAGTGACGTCGCAACTCATTTCTACAGCTGAGTGAACTGGAGCAACGTGAAATAAAGTGCTTTGCTCAAGAACAAACACACAGCCCGGTCCGGGATTCGAGCTCACAACCTCACGATCGTAAGCTCGACGCTCTGACCACTGAGCCATGCGATATATATATATATATATATATATATACATTTACAAATATATATGCGTGTGTGTGTGTGTGTGTGCGTGTCTGTGTGTGTGTGAGTGTGTGTGTGGCGTGTGTGTGTGCGTGTGTGTGTGTGTGCGTGTGTGTGTGCATGTGTGTGTGTGTGTGTGTGCGTGTGTGTGTGTGTGTGTGTGCGCGCGTGTGTGCGTGTGCTTGTGTGTATGTGTGTGTGTATGTGTGTGTGTGTGCGTATGTGGTGTGTGGTGTGCGTGTTGTGTGTGTGTGTGTGTGGTGTGTGTGCATGTGTTGTGTGTGTGGTGTGTGTTGTGTGGTGTGTGTGTGTGTGTGTGCGTGGTGTGTGGCGCGCGTGTGTGTGCGTATGTGTGCATGTGTGTGTTGTGTGTGTGTGTGCGTGCGCGTGTGTGTGTGTGTGTGCGTGTGTGTGCGTGTGTGTGTGTGCGTGTGTGTGCGCGCGCGTGTGTGTATGTGTGTGTGTGTGTGTGTGTGTGCGTGTGTTCTGAAGGATAGTGATGTCTTCCAGTGTCTTCCTACTGAAACATTCGATAAGTATGCCTTTTGTGAATGTACAAAACATTTGATTCAATTCCCTTTCTTAATTCCCTTTTCTATCTCTTTCTAGCTGTTGGTTAACCAAGGGACCTTTCTATGCCGCTTTCCTGGCTCCCGTGGCCATCATCCTCCTCTTCAACCTTACCATGTTCTTCCTCGTCATCTTACGACTCATCTCAATGCAAAGGGACAAACACTTCCAACACAAAACAAGAAAACCACGTATTTTGGGTATCGTTGGTTTGATTTCCCTGTTTGGGTTGTCCTGGGTCTTAGCATTCCTCGCTTTTGGCGAAGCAGCTCAAGTGTTTCAATTACTCTTCGCTATCTTCAATACCCTTCAAGGAATGTTTATTTTCATATTCTACTGTATATGCAAGAAAGATGCCAGAGATGTCATTTGTCCGTGTTTACGTAAAGGAAAGAAACAAAACGCCAGAAATCGTGTAGAACCAATACAAGTAAGTGAAATCTCGTCATTTCTATCATACCACCACCACCACCACAGCCAGGGCCAATCGGTCATTATGGGTCTAATCACAAACACCACTTCTACCAACAAAACCATTGACTATACCATCGTTTTCAGGACAGGATAGACATCGTAATAAATACCAACTCTACAGATGTCATCATCATCATCACCATCGTCATCATCTGTATGTATGTATACACAAACATATACATACATATATATATATATATATATTATGTATTTATATATATTATATAATATATATATATATATGTATGTATTTATTTATATATATATATATATATATATATATATATATATATATATATATATATATATATATATATGGGATTAATGACCACTTGACACTGACCTAGTTTCTCTCACCAAATAGTAGTAATTGGCATTTGTTAGTGGCAATTGCTGTCTTCAACATGAATTCCTTTTATGGTATTCTGAAACCTCTTTTACTCCATTTCTACAATTAAAAACTCTTTATTACTTCTAACCTTATAGCAGTTAGGAAGAGCCATATCTTGGTCAGTCAGTGGAAGGACTTCACTACCTTATATGTTCTTAAAATTTAAATCTACCTTCTCTATAATGTCTGTATATCTACCTTCTCTATAATTTGCCACTTAATTTCAAAACTCTTGTATTAAAGGAAAACCTCTATAATTGGCTGATGAGTACTCAGCATCTTAAATCTGTTGTAATACTTACAACATTTAATAAAATGATGTAGTGCGAAACAATTGTACCAAATTACCGGAGTCATTCTTGTTGCTTATTTTGAGTATATATATATGTATATAATATATATATATATATATATATATATATATAGATAATAGATAGATAGATAGATAAATAGATAGATAGATAGATAGATAGATAATAGATAGATATAGATAGATAGATAGATAGATAGATAGATAGATAGATAGATACGTTCATTTCTATATACATACCTAAAGTGACAGAGGTTGGCGCATGGCTTAGCAGTTAGGACATTCGGCTACGATCTTAAGGTTGTGGGTTCAATTCCCAGCGACGCGTTTTGATCTTGAGCAAGACACTTTATTTCATGTTGCTGGGCAAAAGTGAGTTGTACCTGCATTTCTTAGGGACTAACCATGTTAAATTCTGTGTCACACTGAAACTTCCTGACAAATACATCCGGGTTACATATGCCTATGGATTACTCACCCACGTGAGCGCTAATTTCCCGAGTAGACTGTTCCGTTGATCAAATAAACTGGAACGTTCGTTGTCGTAACCGATGGAGTGCCACAGATGGTGACAGAGAGACAGACAGAAGAGAGGGAGCGAGAGAAAGAGACAGACAGACAGAGCGAAGCAAGTTATGGATTGATAGATGTTTGTGAAATGTACATGTTGCCATGGATACGTCCATGTAGAATATACATATTGCCAAAGATAGGCATAGCGAAAAATACATATTACTATAGATAAATCTATATAAAATTTAAATACTGCCATAGGTAGGACCATGTCTACACTCTGCCACGGATAGATCTACGTAAAACATACATCCACAGAACAGAACTAAGAATTCTCTCATATATTCTCTCTCAACTTGTCCAGTTTTTCTGGAAGATATTCCTGAACCAATATTGCCAATATTTCACGACATAATCCTGATAATTAAATTCTCGCCATTAGTTTTCTGTAATTAATGTTTTCAATATAAATTGCGTTGGTCATCCATGATTCTTCGGTAATTCATATCTTTAATGTATGGAAAACAGTAGATGACAGATGGGATTATAGGATTATTTATAAGATATAAGGGCCAGGGAGATTTTACTTTAAAAAATAACATAAATTTTCTCATTGTTTTCCAGACTTCAGAAAATTCCAGAACAGCAGAAACGAATGCATAAATGGAAATATAAAAGCAAAAATCTGTAAATTGACAGAATAAAGAAACATTGATGAGAAT
>NW_021834475.1:25000-45000 GCF_006345805.1 Octopus sinensis
CTCTGGAAACATAGGTGTTTCGTTCAACCTCCTTAAACAACCATTATTCAGGGACCTTTTGAGCGGGATGGGTTACTCGACCAGAAGAAAATTCTAACTGGGCCCCACCTGCAAGGTCATGCGCTGTTTATCTTGATATGAGATCACCATATCGCGCACATATGGTTGTGGACGAGTAGTCATGATGGGTTTACTGGGCTTCGTATATTTTATCCCTGTGTCAATTTGATGGCATGCACTGCTCTCTCACTCAATAATAATAATAACAATAATAATAATAAATAATAATAATAATAATAATAATAATAATAATAATAATAATAATAATAATAATAATGATCAATACCGGCAGATGACAACGTGTCTCTAAAAGAAATGGAGAAACTTTCAAAATACAAAGACCTGGAAATAGAGATAACCAGAATGTGGAAACAGAAACAATTCCTATCATAGTAGGTGCATTAGGCATGATAAAAAAATATTCAGACAAATACATAACAAAAACACCAGGACTTACAAACACATATAACATACAGAAAATTGCACTACTAGGCACTGCACACATCCTACACAGAACACTTTCAATACAGTAACCATCAGAGCACCACAACAAATCACAACACATACCCAAGGCACACAGAGCTGCGCTCGGTAGTGAAGTGAAAGCACGCTATAAAAATAAAACTACTGAATAGTAATGATGATAATAATAATAATAATAATAAGAAGAAGAAGAAGAAGAAGAAGAAGAAATCTCAGAAAATATAAAGACCTGCTCATTGAAATTCAGAAAATGTGCCATCTCAAGGCGGTTACGATACCAGTGATCGTAGGAGCACTAGGAATGATCAAGAAGGGAACCGAAAATTATATGAGAATGATCCCTGGCTTACCATCCCTGCAAGAAGTGCAAAAGATTGCCTGTCTTAACTTGTACATCACACGTATTGAGAAGAGCATTGTCGATGTGAGAACTATTACTACCCAGTATTTTAATTTAACTTTAAAAAAAATATAATGAACGAACGAGTGATTTTAGTTTAATGGACTATCAATGTATACTATGAATTTATTTGCCCTAGGAGTCGGGAAGACACTCGGCAAGAAATGGAAGCAAATTTGAAAGAAGAAGAAAAAAAGATAACAATAATAATAATAATAATAATAATAATAATAATAATAATAATAATAATAATAATAATAATAATATAATGATAATAAATAGATACTAGATAGATAGACAGACAGACAGACAGACAGACAGATAGATAGATAGATAGACAGACAGACAGACAGATAGATAGACAGATAGATAGATAGATAGATAGATAGATAGATAGATAGATAGATAGATAGATAGATAGATAGATACATACATACATAGATAGATAGGTTGGTAGACAGATAGGTAGATAAGTTTCTTTACTGGCCACACAGGGCTGCACACAGATGGGACAAGTTACAAGGTAGAGCTTTTCTTTTGGGGGATGAAAAAAAACAACAAAAACAAAAGAATAAAAAAGGGATCGTAAAAAGGAAAAAAGAACAAAAAAAAGGAAAAGAAAAAAAGAAAAAAGTGTAAAAGAACAAAGGAAAAGAAAAATGAAAAAAGAAGAAAAAAGAGGAGAAAAAGGGGAAGAGGAAAGGAAAATGATCAATAGGGATCGTGTATCACAGTGTCATGATGTATGGTGTAAAGGGGAAAGCAAGTAAGGTTTATCCGTGGGAAGAAAAGCCTACGAAAAAGACCACGGTAACCTTGGTCAATATTGTTATATGTTACCACATTTGTTTGCAAGTGGGTAACCCTCTGTTTTCAATTTCTGGGTTCATAGGATTATGCTCAAGGTGGCTTCGTCATTCATACGTGCCATCCTTGCTACATTCACCAATCTTTTTTTTTTAAACGTTCGCTAGACAAAACTTGCCTCTCTACTCTCACTTTCCTTTTCAAGTGATACTTGAAGAAGTTGATGAGAGGTTGACCAGAGAGGAAAGTGTTTGTCTCCAATCCTTTCAGACGCGTCCACCAGATACATTCTTTCGCCATAGTCACAAGGATGATGAAAATAGCTCTTCCTTCCCGTTTGAAGGCAGGAGGCGTGACAATATTGACGATAGACTCGGCTGATAAACCGACACGTCCCACACGTGACAGCAGCCGTTCGACATAAGCCCACAGGTCGGAGATTGTTGGACACTGCACGAGTGCGTGCAGAACGGTTTCGTCGCTCTGACCGCATTTCGGGCAGGTCGGCCCCGTGTTTCTCGAGCCGTGTCTGTAGAGCTTATCCCGAACGGGTAGCGCTTCTCGGTAGCACTGCCAGGCCAGGGGTGTCTGGAAATCGTCCCGAAAGGGCGGGTCAGGTATTCCTCGTCGACGTCCAGGTTCGCCCCGACCTCGTCGTCGTACCTCCCCTCCACTAATCCCCTATAGAATGCCTTGGTTGTGATGGAGTCACTCAAGTTTGACCCAGGACGGCAGAGTTGCTTGAGAGCAACGCGACACTCGCGGTGCCATTCGCCCTTCCTCTGCCTCTTTTTGATCCACGATTGCAGTTCGGTCATGGAGACGAGCTGCGGGAAAGCGTGCCTCACAAACGGCGACCACACCTGTTAACCGTCGTCTACGAAAATCCTGAGAGGTCGCAGTCTCAGCGCGTGTCTGCGCATCATCAACCACGGCATGCCCGTCTCCTTTTAACGGGTGTTGACAGCAATGGATCGCATGACCATCGGGACGCATCCTTTCCACAAGAAGCGAAAGAGAATGCGTTCTAGTTTGGTGATGGTAGGGTCGAGACAAGGCACGACGGTCAGGCGGTAGTAGATGACGGACGCGATGTACGTGATCGCCACCTCCGCCCGACCATTTAGGGACAGTTTCCTCTCGGCCATTGCCGTGCGAGAGTGACCACCCTACTCGTTATCTCGTTCCAGTTCTTCTCCATTTGGAGGTCCGGACCGACGAACTAGACTCCGAGCAACTCGACCGGACCGTCGGTCAGCGGTCCCACAAACGGAAGCGCTGGTGGACGGCATGGGCTTGCTTCTCCAGGTGCCTAGTCGCAAGCAAGCCCACTGACTTTCCTGGTTGATTTTCGCTCCTGTCACCGCTTCGTAGTTTTTCGTGTCTCGCCGACCTGCTCGATGTGCTCGTGATAAACACTATGACGGTGACGTCGTCCGCGTATGCAGACACGCTCGTCCCGCATCCCAGTTCTCGCGGGATGCCCCTCAGAGTGTCCAGCTTCCGCAATAGTGGTTCGTGAGTCAATACGTATAGAAGCGACGAGAGGGGGCATCCCTGACAGACCGAACGTGCGATGTCGAAAGATCTCGATAGATGTCCATTTACGCAAATTACCGAACGGATGCCTCTGTACAAAGCGGCTGTCCAGCCGTGGAAGACGGGACCGAAGCCAGCCGCTCTGAGGACTGCCTCCAAGTATCGATGGTTTACCCTATCGAAAGCTTTCGATTGATCCAAATTGATCAACGCCCCACCCATGCCAGGTTCGTTAACTACCCTGTCTATGATGTAGCGCATCAGGTGGAGGTTGTCATGGATGGTTCGGCCCGGCACGGCGCAAGTTTGCGCCTTGTCGACCAGTTTCTCGATGACAAGCGCCAGACAGATAGGTAGATAGACAGATAGGTAGGTAGGTTGATAGATAGATAGATAGATAGATATATAGATAGATAGATAGATAGATAGATAGATAGATAGATAGATAGATAGATAGATAGATAGATAGATAGATAGATAGATTTTACATTTTCCCCACCGACATGATTTTGCCTTGAACTACTCTCAAATTTCATTGTGTTGCCGATGTTAGACGAAGGTTTAAGAGATTTCTTGTAAAGATTCCTGTACAAGGTCATAAAATATATATGTCAGGAAGAAAACATATCTAGACTCAGTCAATAGAATTTCCCACCAATTCTTTTGATTTCAGAATAGCATTGTTTATTCAACTTTATGACTTATTGTAGAGAAATACGTTTTGTTAATATATACGGTATAGGTGCAGGAGTGGCTGTGTGGTACGTAGCTAGCTTACCAACCACATGGTTGCGGGTTCAGTCCCACTGCATGGCACCTTGGGCAAGTGTCTTCTACTATAGCCTCGGGCCGACCAAAGCTTTGTGAGTGGATTTGGTAGACGGAAACTGAAAGAAGCCTGTCGTATATATATATATATATATTACAAATATATATATATATATATAAATATATTATATATGTGGGGGGGGTTGTGTGTGCGTGTATGTATGTGGGTGTATATGTTTGTGTTTGGTGTTTGCCCCCCAACATCGCTTGACAGCCGATATAAATATATCTATATATATATATATATATATATATCTATATATATATAATATATACACATATATATAATATATATTTAGCGTAATTATTTATGTAAAAATATTTGCTAATCGTATACATATAATGTATAGGTGACTTAATATAGAATGATTGTCGTCATTTCTTTCCCTTTTGACTGCGTTGTTTGCCTTTTAAGTGCTGTGGTTTTACTGGGATCTCCCTTTTAAGTAGAAAGAATAGCCATAACTCTTTGACTGCTATTTCTAAATTCGGTGTGTGGTGAGGCAAATCGTTGCTAAACCCTAATTACTTAGTAATAGTATATATATATATACATATATATATATATATATATATATATATATTATATATATATATATATATATATTGTATATATTATATATGTGGTGTGTATACATATTATTATTAAAATTGATAATGTGCAGGAATATTTATGTCAACTCAACTTTACCAAGGTAATCCAAATTTAGTGCAGTGACGTCATTAACTTTCGTAGATGAAAATACTCACTTTCTACTTTACATTTTGTTTCTTTTATAGATTTCAAATTTTCCAAAAATACGGAATTAGTATTGTATCTTTCTACATTTTATTTCCAAAAACTAGTCATTCAATGATGTTGCCTTTGGTTGAATGAATGTTTTAAGTCAAATTTCCTTTGGCGTTTCATTTTATCATCGTTTTTTAAATGGCTAAAATTTTTTCAAGCGTGAAGTTAGAATTTCACCAATTTGGATTACCTTGATAATGTATTGAAATAAATTTTCCTACTTATTATTATTAAATTTATATTATAACGCGTGCGTACTGCGGAGACAATACTGCTCTGTCTTCAGTAACCCTGATGCGGTCGATCTGGCTAGTATCAGTGGTGTAAACCCTCAACTAACAATATCTTGATATCCTGGTATCTTGATATCCTGGAATCTTGATACCTTGGTATCTTGATATCCTGGAATCTTGATATCCTGGAATCTTGATATCCTGGTATCTTGATACCTTGGTATCTTGATATCCTGGAATCTTGATATCCTGGAATCTTGATAACCTGGAATCTTGATACCCTGGTATCTTGATATCCTGGAATCTTGATATCCTGGAATATTGATATCCTGGTATCTTGATACCTTGGTATCTTGATATCCTGGAATCTTGATATCCTGGAACCTTGATATCCTGGAATCTTGATATCCTGGTATCTTGATACCTTGGTATCTTGATATCCTGAAATCTTGATATCCTCGTATCTTGATACCTTGGTATCTTGATATCCTGGAATCTTGATATCCTGGAATATTGATATCCTGGAATATTGATAACCTGGAATCTTGATATCCTGGTATCTTGATATCCTGGAATCTTGATATCCTGGAATCTTGATATCCTGGAATCTTGATATCCTGGAATCTTGATACCCTGGAATATTGATATCCTGGAATCTTGATATCCTGGAATCTTGATATCCTGGAATCTTGATATCCAGGAATATTGATATCCTGGAATCTTGATATCCTGGAATCTTGATATCCTGGTATCTTGATATCCTGGAATCTTGATATCCTGGAATGTTGATATCCTGGAATCTTGATATCCTGGAATCTTGATATCCTGGAATATTGATATCCTGGTATCTTGATATCCTGGTATCTTGATATCCTGGAATCTTGATATCCTGGAATATTGATATCCTGGAATCTTGATATCCTGGAATCTTGATATCCTGGAATCTTGA
Source organism: Octopus sinensis (assembly GCF_006345805.1). NCBI lineage: Eukaryota > Metazoa > Mollusca > Cephalopoda > Octopoda > Octopodidae > Octopus > Octopus sinensis. Next base: position 31,090 of record NW_021834475.1, read on the forward strand.
TATCCTGGAATATTGATATCCTGGAATATTGATATCCTGGTATCTTGATATCCTGGAATCTTGATATCCTGGTATCTTGATATCCTGGAATCTTGATATCCTGGTATCTTGATATCCTGGAATCTTGATATCCTGGAATCTTGATATCCTGGAATCTTGATATCCTGGTATCTTGATATCCTGGAATCTTGATATCATGGTATCTTGATATCATGGTATCTTGATATCCTGGAATATTGATATCCTGGTATCTTGATACCTTGGTATCTTGATATCCTGGAATCTTGATATCATGGTATCTTTATATCCTGGAATCTTGATATCCTGGTATCTGATACCTTGGTATCTTGATATCCTGGAATCTTGATATCCTGGAATCTTGATATCCTGGAATCTTGTTATCTGGTATCTTGATATCCTGGAATCTTGAGTATCATGGTATTTGATATCATGGTATTTTGATATCCTGGAATCTTGATATCCTGGTATCTTGATACCTTGGTATCTTGATATCCTGGAATCTTGATATCATGGTATCTTTATATCCTGGAATCTTGATATCCTGGTATCTTGATACCTTGGTATCTTGATATCCTGGAATCTTGATATCCTGGAATCTTGATATCCTGGAATCTTGTTATCCTGGTATCTTGATATCCTGGAATCTTGATATCATGGTATTTTGATATCATGGTATTTTGATATCCTGGAATCTTGATATCCTGGTATCTTGATACCTTGGTATCTTGATATCCTGGAATCTTGATATCATGGTATCTTTATATCCTGGAATCTTGATATCCTGATATCCTAAGAGAAATAGATAAGATCAAGCACAACTCAGCAGTAGGTCCCGATAAGTTCCCGGCCATTGTCCTGAAGATGTGTCGACATCAAATTGCACTCCTTCTAGCTGAGCTCTGGAGAAACTCCCTTGATGCAGGCTGCATTCCTGCTGGTCCTTTCCTTTTCCCAGTCTGTCGTTCCAGTCTTCAGAAAGGGAAACAAATGTCTTTCAGTGAACTACCGTTCGATTTCACTCACTTCTCATATCATTAAAGTATTTGAGAGGGTGGTGAGATCGCGAATGACTCCCTTCCTCGAAGACAACAATCTGCTGAACCCCAACCAACAGGATTTCCACCAACTCCAATGCTGGACAGTTTCTTCAGCAGGATTTTGTGGTCCGCTCTGTCAAATGCTTTGTTGAAATCAAGGTATATGACGTCGGTGGTGGGCCCCTCTCCCAAACATTTTTAGATGCCATCAAACTGATGCAGAAGCTGAGACGGACCAACTTCCTACACTCGGATACGTTTCCAACAATAATAACGCTTTGCTAGAGCAGGCTTTCGGGCCCCATATATGACTAACAGACTTCACCAGGTGGCGCTATTGAGTTAGGCATGGCCTGGGCCTATGCTGGCCGAAACCTACCAAAGTTATCAAAGTTATATATATATATATTATATATATACAGAAAGAGAGACAGAGAGAGAGACAGAGAGAGAGAATGATATAAAATATAGTCATGTGTGTGTACAAGTGTGTGTGTGTGATATATATATATGTATATATATATATATATACGCACATATATCCATATATATATATACATGTATAATATATATATATAGTTTTTTTTATCTAGTTTCAGCTCACAAGCTGTGGCCATGCTGGGGCACCGCCATTTGGTGTTGCTACATGATTTTACTTCACGAATGCCTTTTAGCAATTGCCATCTGTTGCGTGAGAGAGTTCGATGCCCAAATGGTAGACATTTCATTTATATCATTCTCTCTCATCTGCACCTCCTGCCGTGAAGTTGGTTCATCTGGGACACCTGACAGGAAGAGATCCAGTTTTATTTTAAAGACATCCGCATCCACCCCATGCAGGTCTCTTAGGTTCTTCGGGAGGATATTGAAGAGCTGTGGGCCTCGGAATCCCAGGCTATCACAGTATCTTGTCTTACATCTTGATGGCAAATTTGGAGCCGAAGTTTGGGAAAGTCCTTCTAGGATCTTCCAGATGTATATTATGGCATATCATTCTCGCCTACGCTCTAAGGAATAGAGTCTCAATCTCTTGAGTCTTTCCCAATAGCTTATATGCGTGGGGGGTTGATGGAAACACAGACACACAAACACTTACATACATACATATACACACACATATATATATATATATATATATACATACGACAGGCTTCATTCAGTTTCCGTCTACCAAATCCACTCACAAGGCTTTGGTCAGCCCATGGCTATAGTAGAAGACACTTGCCGAAGGTGCCACGCAGTGGTACTGAACCCAGAACCATGTGGTTGGTAAGCAAGTTACTTTCCACATATCCACTCTTGCGCCTATATTATATATATTATATATATATATATATATATATATATATATATATATTATATTAAATTAGTTATAAACCTCTATTAAGCAAATCAAATAGTGAAAAATCATAAGCCAATACATAGAAATAAATTTTTTTTTAAATGTATAAAAATATAAAGTAGGAAATAAAATAAAATTAAAAAATTTTAAATTAAAGTTTAAATTTTTAAATATTATAAATAGTTAAAAACTTATAAATTAAATCTTATATATATTATATATATATATATTTTATTATTTTTATTTTATTTATTTAAATATATTAAATAAATAAATAAATAATAAATAAAATAATAATAATAAATAAATAAATAAATATATATATACATATAAGAGCAAAATGGCGAGGTCAAACTGATATATGTTCATAATTAACATATGCCAATTTGAACTCACCATTTTCCTTTTATCGTTGTCAATAGACAACGATGCTTATGAATACTTATCGATTTCTATTGAAGAAATTTTTCTGCTAACTATTATATATTGGGCATTGTACAGTTAACCAGTGCAAATTGGATGTTTTACATCACAACAAGAGGAGCATATTTCCCCTTTTGGAACTTTTACATATATATATATATATATATTCCCACCTCTGGATCTTTCCATCTCCTAAGTTTCCGACGAGGAGCTCCGCTCGAAACGTTAAACCCTCCATCTTTCCTTCTTTCCTGACCGTCCAATAATACTATATTTGTTCCACATCCTCGCGTTGTTGTGTTTCTTTTGTGTTTTCATGTTTGGATTAACTATATTATATATATTATATATATTATATATATATATTATATAATATATATCTTATTATAAAAGGCAGATTTTATCTGCCTCCCTTTGTAAGTTATAGAAATCTACAATATAGGATTTCTTCAATTACAATTTACCTAGCATTTTAAGAGTAGAATGCATCGGGTCATGCCAGGTCCAGTTTTTAAATTCAAACTCCAATTAAGCAAAATTTACAGAAACTCACATTCTGGTGTGTATGTCAAATGCTTTTCTTAATGTGGTTTACACCACACGCACACGCACACACACAGTGTGCAACGAATAAATGAAGGTAAATAGCGACAGAGTGATTTGAGGAAGACTAAACTGAAAGTATTTAAACCACTACTCAAAAAAAAAAAACACAGCAAACAGAAACAAATAATACATAACGATTTACTCCTCACACAATTTCTTCAATTAGTGTGTACCCATGATTTTTCAGAGTACTTCAGTGGGTGATGCCATAAAAATTCTTTCAATTTTACCACCAATTAAGACAAAATTCGAGAAAACTCAATATTTAACATATCACTCCGAAAACATGATGTACATGAGTGCGTGCGTGAGTGTTGTGTGTCATTCCTCACCACACACGCATACACATACATATATATGAGAGTGGCAAAACACAACGTTTCAAACAACTACATACAAACACGGTGTGTTTGTTATTAGTAAAAAAGGCGCCAAAACACAACTCACTTATCATTCCAACACATTTGCAAAACACACGGACGGTGGAATTGCTATAACAATACAGAAAAGGTAAATTGGTTTTTATTTTACTCTGTATATATTTATTATATAATATATATAGATATATGTATATATAATTGCAGTATGAAACAGTGTTTATGTATAAACAGACGACACTATATATAGTTATTATAATAAGAGATTAATAAATGTATGCATCCGTTTAACCCTTTCGTTTACCAAACCGCCCGAATTTACCTATTCATATTTAAATGAGAATATCAGAGCAAATCTCTTTAGTACATTCGTGAAAACACGTATTATACTTCGTAAACACTTCAACTACAGTTTTGTACATAAATCGAAGTGTAATTTTAATTCCGTGAATTATGGGAGATTTTTTTCCGAAATTTGTTCCTATTGTGTTTTCAAAATTTGTAATTCTGACAAAAAATGGATACGAATTTCATTATATCAAGCAGCGAGTCAGAATTCGAAGGATTTTCTACTGAAGACCTTCATAAATCTAACTCTATGACTGAAAAAAAAAAAGCATCTATATAAGAGTGAAGTTGTGTGTCTGTCTCCTACGATTTAGATTCCTAACTACTCCCACATTTGCGGTGCAGTTTAACCAAAAGCGGGTATCTTATAGTCGTGATTCATATCGAGCCCTTCTGGGTATTAGCGCGCGTCTACGATGAGGGTCTACGATTTAAAAAAATTTACATCATATTTTCCATTTTAATGCATTTTTTTCGCTTTTTATAAGGGAAGTAACTCTCTAAAAATATCTACGATGTGTCAACGATTTAAAAAAAATTTACCTTAATTTTTTCAATTTTTAATGCATTTTTTCTATTTTTTGGCTATAACTCTCTAAAAATGCTTATATAGTTATTTCCCTTACACCCGAGCAACGCCGGGCGATACTGCTAGTATTATTATAAAAGGCAGATTTTATCTGCCTCCCTTTGTCACTTATAGAAATCTACAATATAGGATTTCTTCAATTACAATTTACCTAGCATTTTAAGAGTAGAATGCATCGGGTCATGCCAGGTCCAGTTTTTAAAATTTTAAACTCCAATTAAGCAAAATTACAGAAAACTCACATTCCGGTGTGTATGTCAAATGCTTTCTTAGTCTGGTTTACAGCACACGCAAACGCACACACACAGTGTGCAACGAATAAAATGAACTAATTCACTGTGTGTGTGTTGACAGTTAGACAATAGAATGCGATGGCGATGTAATATTTGTTTCTGTCTATCACGCTGATAGATACATGAGTAAAATGTATGGCAAGCTAAGAGATAAGAGTGAGTGAAAATGTTCTTGGAAGAGAGTAAATAGCGACAGAGTGATTTGAGGAAGACTAAACGAAAGTATGAAACAGTGTTTATGTATAAACAGACGACACTTATATATAGTTATTAATAAATGTATGCATCCGTTTAACCCTTTCGTTACCAAACCGCCCGAATTACCTATTCATATTTAATGAGAATATCAGAGTAAATCTCTTTAGTACATTCGTGAAAACACGTATTATACTTCGTAAACACTTCAACTACAGTTTTGTACAAAAATCGAAGTGTAATTTTAATTCCGTGAATTATGGGAGATTTTTTTCCGAAATTGTTCCTATTGTGTTTCAGAATTTGTAATTCTGACAAAAAATGGATACGAATTTCATTATATCAAGCAGCGAGTCAGAATTCGAAGGATTTTCTACTGAAGACATTCATAAATCTAACTCGATACTGAAAAAAAAAAAGCATCTTTATATAAGAGTGAAGTTGTGTGTCTGTCTCCTACGATTTAGGTTCCTAACTACTCCCACATTTGCGGTGCAGTTTAACCAAAAGCGGGTATCTTATAGTCGTGATTCATATCGAGCCCTTCTGGGTATTAGCGCGCGTCTACGATGAGTCTACGATTTTTAAAAAAATTTACCATCATATTTTTCCATTTTAATGCATTTTTCGCTTTTATATAAGGGAAGTAACTCTCTAAAAATATCTACGATGTGTGTCAACGATTTAAAAAAAAATTTACCTTAATTTTTTTTCAATTTTTAATGCATTTTTTGGCTTTTTTTGGCTATAACTCTCTAAAATGCTTATAAAGTTATTTCCCTTACAACCCGAGCAACGCCGGGCGATACTGCTAGATATATATATATATATATTATAATATATATATATAGTTAATCCAAACAAGAAAGCACAAAAAAACATAGTATTATTGGACGTTCAAGAAAAAAGGAAAGAAGGAGGGTTTAACGTTTCGAGCTGAGCTCTTCGTCGGAAACATAGAAGGAAAGATCCAGAGAAGGGAAGACAGAGGAAAAAAAATCAGCAACGGTACACACGCGGAGACTATCTTCACACTATCATAGGTTATACAAATATACATATCCTGAATGTTATACACTTTCTTTCATGTATGTATATTCTGTTCTGATGTTAATGTATCTATCCCATCATAGTGATGACTGTGTTGTTGATAAAATCTTTATTTTTATATAATTATACTTTCGTTCATTACTTTCCGTGTCATGCGCCAGAAACTTCATTTGGAAGGAGAAACATTTTACTGACGATAATGTTTTCTCATTTTATTAAATAAACAGTATTATTTTACGGAGATGTACTTGCATAGCAAGTGATATGATCTGAGATCGTGTGCTTGAACGAAAACAATTGCAGCGTGGAAGGTGTTTGTAAGCCATTTAAGAAACGCACAAAAGCCGTTCGATTCACTTCAACATTTAAGTTTAATTTGTCAAAATATTTTCGTCGCTAAAATCCGCGACCTCTCCACTGACAAAACTCCGTACTGCATCTCAGTATTATTTTATTTAAATGCAAACCAAATCCAAAAACGAAGTATTCTTTTATTTAAATGAAATACTTAGCCCAGAAAATATACTTTTCCTTACGAGTGCAATAAGATATCGTAAAAACGGTGCGAAGTGAAACGATGTACAAACAAATGAAACTTCAACCCCGGAAAACTGAATCAGTTGTTTTCATTAATTATGTTCCGATGTGTATTTTAATTTAAGCAACACTTATTAATGAAAATAATATATATTGGCTCTTTTCAATTACTGGGCTTCTTCTCCTAAAACGGAAAATATTTTTGGAAGGAACAGTATGAATTGAGAAAATTGTTTATATGTAACTATGTTTAGTAGAGAAACCTACAGAATTTCCGCTGCTTTCTACTATTTATATAATTTTGTCATTACTTTCAACTGGTCCTTTCATGATCTGACGGTTTTGAGGAATGTTAATTTGCAAGTTTTCATCTACCATAATGTTTTAATTCTTATAATCCAAAGTAGATTATATATTTGGTGGATTATCGACGTTATTATTCTCATCAATGTTTCTTTTTTCTGTCAATTCACAGACATTTGTTTTTATATTTCCATTTATGCGTTCGTTTCTGCTGTTCTGGAATTTTCTGAAGTCTGGAAAACAATGAGAAAATTTATGTTATTTTTTAAAGTAAAATCTCCCTGGCCCTTATATCTTATAAATAATCCTATAATCCCATCTGTCATCTACTGTTTTCCATACATTAAAGATATGAATTACCGAAGAATCATGGATGACCAACGCAATTTATATTGAAAACATTAATTACAGAAACTAATGGCGAGAATTTAATTATCAGGATTATGTCGTGAAATATTGGCAATATGGTTCAGGAAATCTTCCAGAAAAACTGGACAAGTTGAGAGAGAATATATGAGAGAATTCTTAGTTTGTTCTGTGGATGTATGTTTTACGTAGATCTATCCGTGGCAGAGTGTAGACATGGTCCTACCTATGGCAGTATTTAAAATTTTATATAGATTATCTATAGTAATATGTATTTTTCGCTATGCCTATCTTGGCAATATGTATATTCTACATGGACGTATCCATGGCAACATGTACATTTCACAAACATCTATCAATCCATAACTTGCTTCGCTCTGTCTGTCTGTCTCTTTCTCTCGCTCCCTCTCTTCTGTCTGTCTCTCTGTCACCATCTGTGGCACTCCATCGGTTACGACAACGAACGTTCCAGTTTATTTGATCAACGGAACAGACTACTCGGGAAATTAGCGCTCACGTGGGTGTGTAATCCACAGGCATACGTAACCCGGATGTATTTGTCAGGGAGTTTCAGTGTGACACAGAATGTAACATGGTTAGTCCCTAAGAAATGCAGGTACAACTCACTTTTGCCCAGCAACATGAAATAAAGTGTCTTGCTCAAGATCAAAACGCGTCGCTGGGAATTGAACCCACAACCTTAAGATCGTAGCCGAATGCCCTAACTGCTAAGCCATGCGCCAACTCTCTGTCACTTTAGGTATGTATATAGAAATGAACATTATAATATAATAACTATATATATATATAATTATATAATATATATAATATAATATCTCAAAATAAGCAACAAGAATGACTCCGGTAATTTGTACAATTGTTTCGCACTACATCATTTTATTAAATGTTGTAAGTATTACAACAGATTTAAGATGCTGAGTACTCATCAGCCAATTATAGAGGTTTCCTTTAATACAAAAGTTTTGAAATTAAGTGGCAAATTATAGAGAAGGTAGTAGATATACAGACATTATAGAGAAGGTAGATTTAAATTTAAGAACATATAAGGTAGTGAAGTCCTTCCACTGACTGACAAGATATGGCTCTTCCTAACTGCTATAATGTTAGAAGTAATAAAGATTTTTTAATTGTAGAAATGGAGTAAAGGAGGTTTCAGAATACCATAAAAGGAATTCATGTTGAAGACAGCAATTGCCACTAACAAATGCCAATTACTACTATTTGATGAGAGAAACTAGGTCAGTGTCAAGTGGTCATTAATCCCAAATATATCTATCTATCTATCTATCTATCTTATATATATTATGTATATATATATATATATATATATATATATTATATATATATATATATATATAAATACCAAATATATATATATATATATATAAAATACATATATATATATATATATAATATATAGGTTATATAAAATACATATATATATATATATAGATATATGTAATGTTTTGTATACATACATAAAGATGATGACGATAGTGATGATGATGATGACATCTGTAGAGTTGTATTTATTACGATGTCTATCCTGTCCTGAAAACGATGGTATAGTCAATGGTTGTGTTGGGATAGAAGTGGTGTTTGTGATTAGACCCATAATGACTGATTGGCCCTGGTTGTGGTGGTGGTGGTGGTATGATAAAAATGACGAGATTTCACTTACTTGTATTGGTTCTACACGTTTTCTGGCGTTTTCTTTCTTTCCTTTACGTAAACACGGACAAATGACATCTCTGGCATCTTTCTTGCATATACAGTAGAATATGAAAATAAACATTCCTTGAAGGGTATTGAAGATAGCGAAGAGTAATTGAAACACTTGAGCTGCTTCGCCAAAAGCGAGGAATGCTAAGACCCAGGACAACCCAAACAGGGAAATCAAACCAACGATACCCAAAATACGTGGTTTTCTTGTTTCGTGTTGGAAGTGTTTGTCCCTTTGCATTGAGATGAGTCGTAAGATGACGAGGAAGAACATGGTAAGGTTGAAGAGGAGGATGATGGCCACGGGAGCCAGGAAAGCGGCATAGAAAGGTCCCTTGGTTAACCAACAGCTAGAAAGAGATAGAAAAGGGAATGAAGAAAGGGAATTGAATCAAATGTTTTGTACATTCACAAAAGGCATACTTATCGAATGTTTCAGTAGGAAAACACTGGAAGACATCACTATCCTTCAGAACACACGCACACACACACACACACACACACATACACACACGCGCGCGCACACACACGCACACACACACACGCACACACACGCACACACACACACACACGCGCACGCACACACACACACAACACACACATGCACACATACGCACACACACGCGCGCCACACACCACGCACACACACACACACACACCACACAACACACACCACACACACAACACATGCACACACACCACACACACACACACACAACACGCACACCACACACCACATACGCACACACACACACATACACACACACATACACACAAGCACACGCACACACGCGCGCACACACACACACACACACACGCACACACACACACACACACATGCACACACACACGCACACACACACACACGCACACACACACGCCACACACACACTCACACACACACAGACACGCACACACACACACACACACGCATATATATTTGTAAATGTATATATATATATATATATATATATATCGCATGGCTCAGTGGTCAGAGCGTCGAGCTTACGATCGTGAGGTTGTGAGCTCGAATCCCGGACCGGGCTGCGTGTTGTGTTCTTGAGCAAAGCACTTTATTTCACGTTGCTCCAGTTCACTCAGCTGTAGAAATGAGTTGCGACGTCACTGGTGCCAAGCTGTATCGACCTTTGTCTTTCCCTTGGATAACACTGGTGGCGTGGAGAGGGGAGGCTGGTATGCATGGGCGACTGCTGGTCTTCCATAAACAACCTTGCCCGGACTTGTGTCTAGGAGGGTAACTTTCTAGGTGCAATCCCATGGTCATTCATGACCGAAGGGGGTCAATAAATAATATATATATATATATCAATTAGTTTTGCAAGAGTCTTGATGTGAAATCGTGTGTTGAAACGGATATTGTTGTCCTCCGGGATGGTCATTTTATTTATTTTGTTTTTTTTTTGGCAAATACACACACTATTATTTTTCTTCACTAGTTTATAACTGTTAATTTAATTATTTTCACACCTGTCCATTGTCCGGAAAAATAATAAAATGACCATTGCACTCCAACGAATTTTTTCACCATCTAGGCTTTAAAAAGCCCTCAATGTTGGTTTCCTTGTCCTGTTTTTGTCCTTGTCTTGTTTTTGTCCTGTTGGCTTCCTTGTCCTGTTTTTGTCCTGTTCTTGTCACTTTTTCTCTTTTTTTTACCCCTCTGCAAAAGAATTTTAATTCATTTTGCAGGAAGGACTGCTTCGGCCGGATCGTGTTCTGCCCTTACCTTCGAAACACGCATTGAGTCGAAACAGGGGCAGCTGATGAACGGGAATATTCCTTGTGTTTGTTTGTTGTCTCTGTTTTTTTGTTGTTAAAAAAAGTCCGTTCCCTTGTTTGTTTTTATGTTTTCGTTTCTCGTTGTGTTCTACGTTTTTGTGGCGTCCTGTACTCATATATATATATATATATATATATATATATATATATATATATATATATATATATATATAAATAATATATATACATGTATATATACATAGATGTAGGTATGTACATATATGTATGTATTCATATGTTCTATTTGTTAAATTTTAAAATTGTTATTATATGACTGAGCGCCTCGCGTCGTTTCTTATCCTCCAAGTAAGTTTTTATTATATATATATATATATATTTTAAGAGATTTTATTATATATATATATATATTTTAAGAGATTTTAGATGTTATAGAACTATTTATTAGAGATAATCGTAAATATAGAAACATTTTCTCTAGTAATAATTTTGGAGTAGGTTATTCCACCACTAATAATGTAGGTAACATTATTTCTTCATTTAATAAATTTAAACTGAATTATTTTTATAAAAATAAATTATTTGATAATAATAATAATAATGATAAGACTTATATTAATTGTACTTGTAGAGATAAATCTAAATGTTTATTAAATAATAATTGTGATATTAACGATGTAGTGTATAAATGTATAGTTACATTACATGATAATAACTTTAAGAATAATAATTACCCAAAAGCGGTTTATATAGGGTCTACTTCCTCAAAAATAAAATTAAGAATCGCACAACATATGAATTCTTTTAAAAATAAAAACTTAATCAGCTCAACTGGACTTAGTAAGTACATTTGGAGACTTAAATCACAAAATATTAATTATAGTTTAATTTGGGAAATAATTTGTAAAACTAAATCATATACTATAGGAGCGAATTGTTGTTATTTATGCTCTAATGAGTTTAAAGAAATTTTATTTTATAAGTATGATAATTTACTTAATACAGGTGAAGAGCGCAAAATAAAATGCAGACATAGGTTACTTTACCTATATAATAAGTTTCATGATAAATAACAATAATAGTTCCCTATTAAAGGTTACTTTAGTTTAATATTAAATTTAGTTTAGAGTATTATATATCTTTAGTTATGTAGTTTAGGCTTTAATTATAGTTAGTCTTTAATTGATATTTCTTTGTTTTAATTAGTTCATGTTTAATGTATATTAATATATAACAGTTTATGGTACGTTAAAACTTTAATAATTTATATTAGATTTATTTTATTTTATTTACTATTTATTTATTTCATTATGTTTTTTTATTAAGTATATTTATTATATTTGAGGAATATTATGATGGATATTGGTGATTATTTGGGATGAGTTGTTTTATGGTTTTATTTATCTGTATGGTGTGGGAGTGAATTTTGGTGTATATATTGAGGTTTATATGTATGTATAGGTATGTGTGAGTGGTGTGGGTATTAGTATATGTTGTGTGTGTGTGGTTTAAGTGTGCGTATTTGTGTGTGAATGTGTAGGTTAGGGGGATTGCTATATAGGTATGTTATAGTGTTTAGTAAAGGGAGGTTTTATCACTATATGTATTTATGAGTTTTCGTTTATCATGGTAGTTTTATTAAAGAATTTGTAGTAATTTCTGTATATTTAAGATGTTTGATATTTTATTACATTATTCCATTCATAATTTTTAAGTAATGTCCGTTTACCACGCGAAAAGGATTTTTAATTCCATATATTCCATTCATAATTTTAAATGACGTTTTACATAGCGCGAAGACTTTTTATACATATGTTAGGTTCCTATGGTAAACGTACTTTTGTTTGACGTTATAACGGCTAGAGTTTAATTTCACTTCATAAATTGAAACTGATTTGAAAGTATGTATATATTTTTTCTCCTTATGTTAATCTTGATACTTATGATATTCTGGTTAATTATTGAGTATTTTCTATATCGTATTATGTGTAGTAATGTTGTTTTTATTTTGAGTGTTTATGTATGTGTGAATGTGTGTGTGTGTGCGTATTTTGGTTGTGTAATTTATTTATCTGTATGAGTGTGGGTGTGAACATATTGTTGTATATATCGAGTTTATTACGTATGTATATGTATATGTGAGGGGGTATAAGTATATGTTGTGTGTGTGTGTTTTACGTATATGTATTTGTGTGTGAATGTATATATGGAGATTGTTATATAGGTATTATTGTGTATGGTTAAAGGGAGTTTTATCATTATATGTTTATATGGGTTTCATTTATCATGATGGTTTATTGATGATTTGGATTAAATTTACGTTGATTATATATTATTCCATTCATAATTTTTTAAAATACGTTCGATCACCACGTGTAAATAATTGTTTATTTTTCTTTTGAGTGTTTATGTATATGTGAATGTATGTGTGTGTGTGTGTGATTGTTTGCGTAATTTATTTATCTGTATAGATGTGGGTGTGAATATATTGGAGTATATATCGAGTTCTGTATGTATGTATATGTATGTGTGAGCGGGTATATGTATATTGTTTATGTATGTGGGTTGTATGTGTGTGTGAGGGAGTATGAATAAGTAATGTGTTGAAGTATTTGGCTATTTTATTTATTTATCGTTGCCTAGACGTTTTTATGTGTATGTATAGGGATATATATATAGGTGTGTGAGTTAGTGTATGTATTTAGATATGGTTATATATACTTAGTTATAAGTGTATGCGTATGTGTGTATATATAGTTTATTTTTATTTTGTTTTATATTTAATTGTTGATAGGGTTTATTTTAGATTATATATTGATTATATATGGATTATATATAGGTTATATATAGATTATATATTTATATTTTTTATTATTTTAAAATTATTTTAAACTTATATTTTAATATATGATATTTTAGATCGGAA
>NW_021834475.1:50000-67500 GCF_006345805.1 Octopus sinensis
TATACTCTTTTACTTGTTTCAGTCATTTGACTGCGGCCATGCAGGAGCACCGCCTTTTGTCGTGCAAATCGACCCCGGGACTTATTCTTTGTAAGCCCAGTACTTATTCTATCGGTCTCTTTTTGCCGAACCGCTAAGTGACGGGGATGTAAACACACCAGCATCGGTTGTCAAGCAAACACAGACAAACAGATACATACATATATATATACATATATACGACAGGCTTCTTTCAGTTTCCATCTACCAAATCCACTCACAAGGCATTGGTCGGCCCGGGGCTATAGCAGAAGACACTTGCCCAAGATGCCACGCAGTGGAACTGAACCCGGAACCATGTGGTTGGTTAGCAAGCTATTTACCACACAGCCACTCCTGCGTATGTGGAAGTAATTTTAAAATATGCGTATAATGATTCGTATGAGGTATAAAAACATTATTTGTATATTGCTTCTTTCACTCATAGAATCGGTTTCATTGGTTAGAATAGGAATTCCTTGCAGTGAAGGAACACGTGATGATACGTTGAACGTAGAATGGAACGTTGCACACAAACACATTTACTCTTTACTCCTACTCTTTACTCTTACTCTTTCTTTACTCTTTTACTTATTTCAGCCATTTGACTGCGGCCATGCTGGAGCACCGCCTTTTAGTCGAGCACATCGATCCCAGGACTTATTCTTTTGTAAGCCTAGCACTTATTCTATCGGCCTCTTTTTGCCGAACCGCTAAGTTACGGGGACGTAATCACACCAGCATCGGTTGTCAAGCGATGTGGGGGGGGGGGGACAAACACAGACACACAAACACACACATACATATACACACACATATATATATACATACGACAGGCTTCTTTCAGTTTCCGCCTACCAAATCCACTCACAAGGCTTTGTTCGGCCCGAGGTTATAGTAGAAGACATTTGCCCAAGGTGCCACGCAGTGGGACTGAACCCGCAATCATGTAGTTCGTAAACAAGCTACTTACCACACAGCCACTCCTACGCCTATATGTAATATACGTAGTTGGTTCATTAACAATAACGCTATGTACGATATCCACTTTTTTCAGTCTACACTGTATTCAATATTTAATATTGTTAATATCCAGTCGTTACGTAGAATGATTTCTTGGACAAAAAAGGAAAGGGCCATCTGCATTGATTAAAATTCTGTGTTGGGATTTCATGGTATCTTCTTTACTCTAACCGGAAATGCAGTTTATAAACCATCTACTGCTAAAGGTTCAAGGAAATCTCCTCGGCGAATTTGCACATAGAGCCATTTTTGGGAAGTTAATTAAACAACACACACACACACAGTTATACACACATGTGTGTTTCTGTGTGTATATGTGTGTATGTGGAGGCGCAATGGCCCAGTGGTTAGGGCAGCGGACTCGCGGTCGTAGGATCGCGGTTTCGATTCCCAGACAGGGTGTTGTGGGTGTTTATTGAGCGAAAACACCTAAAAAGCTCCACGAGGCTCCGGCAGGGATGGTGGTGATCCCTGCTGTACTCTTTCACCACAACTTTCTCTCACTCTTACTTCCTGTTTCTGTATTTTCAAAGGGCCGGCCTTGTCACTCTCTGTGTCACGCTGAATATCCCCAAGAACTGCGTTAAGGGTACACGTGTCTGTGGAGTGCTCAGCCACTTACACGTTAATTTCACGAGCAGGCTGTTCCGTTGATCGGATCAACCGGAACCCTCGTCGTCGTAACCGACGGAGTGCTTGCGCATATGTGTGTATGTGTGTGTTCATGTGTGTGTGAGAGAGAAAGTGACAGAGAGAGGGGGAGTGGGGGTGTCTCATGACACCAGCACCCACATGATAGCAGCGCCCCCTCAGTCTTCTCTTTCTTTTTTTTATCATCCTTCCTGTGGGTAAAAAAAATGCCCCTCCCCCCAAATTTGTTCAATCGGAAATTTTGATTCCAGAATATTGTCATAAGAGCGACAACATTCTGGAATTCTCTCTTCATCCATGGTTTTTCCTGCACACAGCAACCACATCGATCGGACCAATCCGTAAGAACTCTACGAACTGACGGATGTTGCTTCTCCGTATTTAAACAGTTTATGAAAGAAAATAGAAACTGAAATTCTTACTTGCAACAAACATGAATTATTATTGTAAGAATGAGGCAGATAAATGATATTCCGCAGCCAATGTAAGATGTCATAGATAAGAGGTGACTAGTTTCCCCCGATTTCTGGTAGACATTCTGCAACAGAAACAAACAACAACGTATTATCTCCTTTTCCCATTCCTTCCTATGTCGGTCAATAATTATATAAATTATGAGTGTATAAAGTGTTGATGTAGAATGTTGCGTATGTGTAAGCTGCATTAATGACAATATTAATAATGGGCCGTCTTCCACTGCATGTTGGATGAGAGACAGTTTCACCGAATTCATTATGTATATATGGGATGTGTAACTAAAAGTATGAGATGTACCACCAACTCATAGATTTTTAGTTCAAATTCAATTAAGATGGCTTCGTATATTTTATCAGTCCAGCTAACTGAGGTTGCTTCACTTAAACCATATCTCACCTGAGATAGACCGATGTCATTTCTTTCTCATTCCTTTAACACAAAGTAGATTAAGATCAATATTCCACCAGCAGACCTTGATGCTGCATGATTCAGTTTCCTTTGCATAAAGCAATATTCTTTAACAAGAGGATGTGTCCACTTCAGATGTTTTGGCCATGGATACTATAGATTATGAGTCATGACAAAATAGATATGACAGCATTTTCGATAGGTTGTTCGTCTCATTTTGGGTCAATATATAACATGGAATATGTGAAAAATGAATATTTAGATAGAGGAAGAAATGGGAAATTGAAATTATTTTCGTAACGAAGAATTAGAGAAATGAAAACATTAATAAAGACAACAAGTGAATTGATTCTGTAATGTTTCTGATAAAAACTGACAAAGATAGACGCAATATCAGTGACCTGACGATTTAATCTCGATCCTTGTGGCGTCGGTGATATTGGAAACTGGTATGGAGTGAACTAGCAGTTTGAATTAATTCAAAAATCATGTAGCTACAATATGTGCCATAGATAGGTGCATATGTTATTTTGTGGGCGGCAGAAGTGTTATATAAGTAACAAGTGGTGGATACATGTGTATTATGGATGTAAATACACAAGGGACCTTCTAGGGACCTGGCTGAATCTTTAGGGCACCGGAATTAATAAGATCCTGAGATATTTTTAGTCAGAAAACAGCACAGCTCCCATGACTTTAGGAAACATTTTTTCACGCTGAGAGTTGCTGAAGCATGGAACAAACTGCCGGCATCAGTTGTTAGTTGTCGGAGCACTGCATCCTTCAAAACCTCCATGCTTTCTGAGATTCGCCAACACTACACCTGATTTTCTCCCCCTCCATACACACGCTGAAGCATGGAACAAACTGCCAGCATCAGTTGTTAGTTGTCGGAGCACTGCATCCTTCAAAACTTCCATGCTTTCTGAGATTCGCCAACACTACACCTGACTTTCTCCCCTCCATACACACGCTGAAGCATGGAACAAACTGCCAGCATCAGTTGTTAGTTGTCGGAGCACTGCATCCTTCAAAACTTCCATGCTTTCTGAGATTCGCCAACACTACACCTGACTTTCTCCCCCTCCATACACACGCTGAAGCATGGAACAAACTGCCAGCACCAGTTGTTAGTTGTCGGAGCACTGCATCCTTCAAAACCTCCATGCTTTCTGAGATTCGCCAACACTACACCTGACTTTCTCCCCTCCATACACAAGCTGAAGCATGGAACAAACTGCCGCATCAGTTGTTAGTTGTCGGAGCACTGCATCCTTCAAAACTTCCATGCTTTCTGAGATTCGCCAACACTACACCTGACTTTCTCCCCTCCATACACACGCTGAAGCATGGAACAAACTGCCAGCATCAGTTGTTAGTTGTCGGAGCACTGCATCCTTCAAAACTTCCATGCTTTCTGAGATTCGCCAACACTACACCTGACTTTCTCCCCCTCCATACACACGCTGAAGCATGGAACAAACTGCCAGCACCAGTTGTTAGTTGTCGGAGCACTGCATCCTTCAAAACCTCCATGCTTTCTGAGATTCGCCAACACTACACCTGGCTTTCTCCCCTCCATACACAAGCTGAAGCATGGAACAAACTGCCGGCATCAGTTGTTAGTTGTCGGAGCACTGCATCCTTCAAAACTTCCATGCTTTCTGAAATTCGCCAACACTACACCTGACTTTCTCCCCTCCATACACACGCTGAAGCATGGAACAAACTGCCAGCACCAGTTGTTAGTTGTCGGAGCACTGCATCCTTCAAAACCTCCATGCTTTCTGAGATTCGCCAACACTACACCTGACTTTCTCCCCTCCATACACACGCTGAAGCATGGAACAAACTGCCGGCATCAGTTGTTAGTTGTTGGAGCACTGCATCCTTCAAAACTTCCATGCTTTCTGAATTCGCCAACACTACACCTGACTTTCTCCCCTCCATACACACGCTGAAGCATGGAACAAACTGCCGGCATCAGTTGTTAGTTGTCGGAGCACTGCATCCTTCAAAACTTCCATGCTTTCTGAGATTCGCCAACACTACACCTGACTTTCTCCCCCTCCATACACACGCAAGCATGTATCTGACTCATTCACTGTTCGCTTTCCAGACATTTGTACATTACTGCATATACTCTATACGCACTTTCTGACAAGTTGTGGTGCACCAGAGCACTGTATACAATAATTTCATTATTATTTATATATAAAAAAGCATCATTTGAAGAAACCTCATAAAAATAAGGAGAGTCCATATAAGAGAATCATGAAAAGACCAAGGGTTTAATATCTAAGCTGCCAACATGTTTATTGAGCTACGGAGGGTCATCATATCTTAAATACATCTCTATCAACTAGACGACCATTCAGGTGGTTTCAACATAACAGATTTTTACAGTCAGGACAGGTGACCATCTCTCTCGATTCCTCTTCACTTCAATGCTGGAGGAATTCTCATTTATTTTGTTGAGGATGATAAAGCACCATCTTAATTTTAAACTAATAAACAGCAACCATAGCAACAACAATAATAGTGAATTATTATAAAATTTCAACCTCATATATTTGCTATTAAACTAACATATTTACCAAAATATCCACCAACAGAGTGTCTGGTGTGCGTTAAAATTATTTATACATAGACATAAGCAGCTCAATTAGAGGTAATTAACAGGTTGTCATAATCTTACTAACCATTAATAGGGCAAAACTTGTCAGATGGTTACAAGAACAAAGTACTTTCTTTCCAGGTACATACTCGGACATATTACAGCCTTCTGTCGACCATTTGGGATCCTGTCCGGGAGATTCATCCCAAAAGACACACCGTGGGTTGGTGGCATCCTGAAAAACATATTCTGGTAATTTAATCATGAAATAAATCTTAACTAATTTCATTAACAAAACATCAAAATAAATTATGGTCGACAATGTTTGATTACAGATTGACAGATGACGGCATCCTTTAGAGAATGCGAGGGCTGAGACTACGCGCCTTCATTGGTCAGTTAAAGTTGAGACAGTGTCACGTGATAACTTTCTGGAGATGCCTGCTGGAGCCTAGCAACAGGTATTTAAAGGAAAAAAATTGACAAGACAATCAGTCGCCCGCTGAGACTCGTTGACGCTACATCGAAGAGGCGAGGGAACAGAAGAAAGAAGACATGCACCCAACACCAGACCTGAAGACACCTTCGAAAGGGGGGCCCCGCCACCTCAAAATGGTTGAAGAGTAGGGGCCGAAACTGGACAGGGTTCATCCTGATGATGTCTTGAGCTAATTGGATACTATAAAGGAGCTGTTGTTGTCGCAGGCCACGATACACGGTTGACATTCCCATTGGCATTTTGAATCCGACATCACCGTCTGTGACATAGCTTAACTGACTCTTTCATCTCGTTTATAAATCTATGTATATTCACGTAATTTACACCCCTCGCCTCTAAATGTAGAAGACATTGGATAGTGCAGTTCTAGAAATATATCATGATAATTAATTGGATAAAATATTCATGGATTAACTGGGCCAGGAATGGCATGAAAATAAACAGCAACAAGAGCCACAATATGAGACCCCAAAGTAATTCACTCTTAAAATACACGGACACAATAAAATGAAGCTAATACAGAAATATATTAAAAGGTTTCGTTGGTGATACGAGAATACGATACAAACAACCTGAGGCATATTTTGGAATGAAATAAAGAATATCTCCGTCATCACGCAATGTTTACATTATAAAACATACAAGTTGAAACTCACAACACAGTAACAACTACAGCAATAACTACTATTGCTACTACTACCACCATGTTTTTTCGGGGAAACAAGAGATATGGCCTCGAAATGAAACATTAACAACACAAAACAACAGTTATAGGTGCAGGAGTGGCTGTGTGGTAAGTAGCTTGCTAACCAACCACATGGTTCCGGGTTCAGTCCCACTGCATGGCATCTTGGACAAGTGTCTTCTGCTATAGCCCCGGGCCGACCAATGCCTTGTGAGTGGATTTGGTAGACGGAAACTGAAAGAAGCCTGTCGTATATATGTATGTATATATATATATATGTATATATATATATATATATATATGTATTATATATATATATATATATATATATATATATATATATGTATGTATGTATGTATGTGTGTGTGTGTGTGTGTGTTGTTTGTCCCCCTAGCATTGCTTGACAACCGATGCTGGTGTGTTACGTCCCCGTCACCTAGCGGTTCGGCAACAGAGTCCGATAGAATAAGTACTGGGCTTACAAAGAATAAGTCTCGAGGTCGATTTGCTCAACTAAAGGCGGTGCTCCAGCATGGCCGCAGTCAAATGACTGAAACAAGTAAAAGAGAAAAGAGTATAATAAATCGATAGCATTTACCTGATCTATTGGTCCGAATGAGATATTAACTGGTTCATCGAGGCTGGTTATTTGAATGTTAGGAACATCTGCGGCAATAATGTGACTGTTAATTTTAGTATTGCTTTGGTCCTGGAGTGTTGTATTACCTGTAAAGAGGTGACATTAATTAAACTAATTTATTCAATAGAAGTGATTAATACGGGGCGGAATCAAAAAAGTCCCCCGACTATTTCTGTAGCACACCAGCAGCTGGCAGCACTTGGTTGCATGTGCAGTAAGAGCTAGCAGTGGCCTTCATGAGGCAGTGTTCCGAGTGACATCGCTGTGTTTAGTTCGCAAGTTGTGAAACTTCTATACTTGCGATCACGTGTATGGTGTAGTCTGCGTTTTTGTCATAGACAGGAACAAACAACCAAAGCGAAATTTTTCCTTAAACTTGCGACTTCTGCTATAGAAAGACTGAGCATGCTTCGGAAAGCTCACGGGAGCGAAGCAATGGGTCATACGAAATGTCCCAAGTAGCACGAGCGCTTCAAAAGCGTAAGAACCTCGCTGGAAGACGATGTTCAATCTCACTGAATAGCATATTGTGAAGGTGACTTCTACCACAGCTCTGGTTGACAAAATAATTGTCAGATGAATTTAGTATTTGAAATCATTGAAGAACCCGCTTATGAGTATCCGAGAAGCTAAGCCGCATCTTACCAATCTGCTTAGAAATTTGTAAGTGATCAGTAAAAAAGTTCAAAATTTCTTCTCAAGTTTAAAATATGAATCTGTTTCTCTTATTTACATTCCAAATATGGGACCTTGTATCATTTTGAGAAACCAGTTCCTTCCTCAAAGGAAGGATATTCAAATACTATATATATATATATATATATATATATATATATATATATATATATATATATATATATATATATATATACATAAACACACACACGCACGTACATATATATATATGCGCATATTTATATATATACACACACATATATATACTTATATATATATATATATATATATATATATATGTGTGTGTGTGTGTGTGTGTGTGTGTGTATATATATATACATATGTTATCTTTGCTGATTTCCATATTAGAGCAATGATTCTGAATTCACTCATAATGACTAAGGAAGCTAAATCAGTCCAAAACACCGGTGTCTTATAATTCCGTTTTGTCATTTGCTTTGAACACACTCAATCTCTTAGCAGAAGTTTCTCCGAGGCCAAATTCAAAACGTCAGCTGTTCTGCGTTTGTATATGTATCCTAAATGATATACGCATACGCATATATTTACATGTGTACATATGTATGTATACATAGCCATTTGTAGATGTGGTTTATTAGTATTGTTATCAAGGAGAAAGACAGATTTCCGTTTTGGTTCCATACCCTATATAGCTTATCATCCTTCAGGGAGAAAAATGCGATCCTAGAAATTTTTGATCGTTCTTCTTCTTTCAGCTGTTTAAATAAACTCTTTTGTAATGAAATGAAGTTGCCTGTATCTTCTACTTGTGGGTCTGGATTTGAGTAATTATGGATCTGATGGAAGAAAATGAAAGGAAAAGAAATGAAATTGATAAATAATAAATTACTACCACAACTGGATGTTGTCATCATAAGAATTTATAAACTTTTGAGAGAATGCTAAATGATTCTGTTTTGGAATAATGTATTTCGAAATACAAAAATAGTGGATTGATTATACTCTGTTAGCTAGAAAACAGTTCCCTAGTCTGCCTTCTAATTTCCTTCCCGAAAGGAGTTTTCAATCTAATATTTCGATATGATTATCTATAACAACAACAAAAAACGGAATTATTACTAATATTCTTACTATTGTTGTTGTTGTAACTTCTACTTCTTCCCCAATTACTACATTGTTATACCATTACAATTAACAGAAATACTAAAAGTACCATTATCACCCAATGCCTATTTGTTTACTACCCACAAGGGGCTAAACACAGAGAGGAGAAGCAAGGACAGACAAACGGATTAAATCGCATGTTTCAGGGTCTTTTCCCATCATCGGTCTAGAGTAGCATAAGCCTGTTAGATGCAGGCCTAGCTGTTGGGGGTATTTGTCTCCCCTTCGTAAATATATAAGGACACAGTAAGTGTGTCGAAGCCGAAAGGAAGCGTCGATGTTTCCTAGGGCTAAACAGCGGTGGTGTAATCCCCTACTGTCACGTTAAGTTGATAGTATACAACCATTATATTGTCTCAATATAATTCTGAAATATTTTCTAGTTCTTTTCTTATCTTATTTTAACTGATTGCATCTTTCATAACGTTTAGTATACAGATATAATTTCTCCACCCTGTCACTTCCTATCGGCTTTTAAGATTATATCTTTATATATAAAAGTGAAGTTGTGTGTGTGTCTCCTACGATTTAGATTCCTAACTACTCCCACATTTTGCGGTGCAGTTTAACCAAAACCGGGTATCTTATAGTCGTGATTCATATCGAGCCCTTCTGGGTATTAGCGCGCGTCTACGATGAGTCTACGATAAAAAAAAAATTACCATCAATTTTTCCCATTTTTAATGCATTTTTTTCGCTATTATATAGGGAAGTAACTCTCTAAATGTCTACGATGAGTCAACGATTTTAAAAAAGTTTACCATCATATTTTTCCATTTTTAATGCATTTTTTTGCTATTTTTTGGCTATAACTCTCTAAAAATGCTTATATAGTTATTTCCCTTACAAACCCGAGCAAAGCCGGGCGATACTGCTAGTATATATATATATTTTAATATATACTGAAATACTCTTTAAATTTTTTAATATAAAATCTTATTTATTTATTTATTTATTTATTTAAAGAACAAAAGAAATTTACGTATTATTCGTTCCTCATCTTGATGGAAGCTTCCACACCACCTGTACCCCTGTCCTCCATTCAATACATTTTCTTCTATCTTCATCGCTACCGTCTACCACTATCATGTTCACGAATCTACCCAATCAGTCATTCTCTCTCTCTCTCTCTCTCTCTCCATCTTCTTGTAACTTGAGTATACTCCTGACACATCATCTTCACCATTCTTTCTCTATTTTATGCTGTTATAGCCATGTATCTCCTCTACAGCCAGACACCCGCTCCGGTGCGTCTATCATAATTCAGCCTCTCAGCAATTGGCACAAAGACACCTCCCTCAATGCCGCAGCCCTAATATGTCAAGGGATCTTCTTTTGCGAATTATATGGTCACCTCACTAATGCTGGTGCCAGGGAAAACACCCAGTACACTCTATAAAGTGTTCGACAGTGAGAAATGCATCTATCCACAGGACTTTACCAAAGTAAGCACTGGAGCTCAATTTAGTCTTCATGGTACTCAGATCCTGTCGAACCGTTCAACCCATGTCGATATGGAATACAGACGTTAAGTAATGATGATGATGGCGACGACCACGACGAGGATGATAAAAATGATGATGATGATATATTCTTACGTATATCTATACACATATATTATATATAAATGTATATACATATATACAGATGAAACAACCATCAACCTACTCTTACACCAGAAAGATAGCGAAGGTAAATTGTACATATATAAGCTCCTGTTATGTTAGCTTTAAAGGCGGCGAGCTGGCAGAAAGGTTAGCGCGCCGGGCGAAATGCTTAGTGGTATTTCGTCTGCCGCTACGTTCTGAGTTCGAATTCCGCCGAGGTCGACTTTGCCTTTCATCCTTTCGGGATCGATAAATTAAGTACCAGTTACGCACTGGGGTCGATGTAATCGACTTAATACCTATATCTGTCCTTGTTTGTCCCCTCTATGTTTAGCCCCTTGTGGGCAATAAAGAAATAAGAACAGTTAGATCGACGGACAAAATGCAGCATTTCGTCCGCCTTTACGCTCTAAGTTCAGGTTTTACTGGGAATTGGAGTTGGTGTAGTCAACTAGAAACCTTCCCCAAATCTTTGAGCTTTGTACCTAAATTACAAATGATTATTATTTTAGCTTTGTTGCTAATCTGTGCAGTATATATACTGTATTTTGTATTTGGATTGATTGTAATCTGCATCAAGATTTATACCATCGCTACTTTATATGATAATAAAGATATTATATTTCACTGTAATGTATTTTATCAATTTGGGTGTTAAGAACAAACGGTTAATAAGAGAGAAATCATGAGAAAGTACTGTACCATTGTCTTTGCTTCGTTTCTTTATTTCCAAATGAATACCATAGACAGCCCCATTGAACGTGTCCTTATCCACTTTGATAACACCAATACCATATTATGAATATAAACTGTGAGTTGCTGCTCTTCCAGTGGAATCTCTTCCGGATTGCTTCTATAATGTCCAGCATTCTGTGAGAAAACCAAGATGAAATCTCAACTAAGAGTGTGTTTCGAATACGTAATTAGATATAGGTGTAATTACACTAATTATATTGATTAATAAATCTAATTTATGCCTTGTTGCTACTAATGCTTCAACTATTTCTTCTTCTTCTTCTTCTTCTTCTTCTTCTTCTTCTTCTTCTTCTTCTTCTTCTTCTTCTTCTTCTTCTTCTTCTTCTTCTTCTTCTGCGTCTGCTGCTACTACTACTACTACTACTACTACTACTACTACTACTACTACTACCACCACCACTACCACTACCACCACCACTACTACTACTACTAACCCCCTCCACCACTACTACTACTACTACCACTACCACTACTACTACTACTACTACTACTATTGCACTACTACTACTACTACTACTACTACTACTACTACTACTACTACTACTACTACTACTAACAACGAGAAATGTGATTTGAATTTTACCTTTTCCCAGTTCTCTTTGATTGTTCTGCTTCAACCAAAATCTCTTCCGGTGTGTCTATCATATCGTTGATACTAAGAAGTATGTTATTCAGTGTTATATTGGCGGACACATTCGATATCAATGGCACCATTTTCTCTTGAATGTCTACAGCCAAGTCAATATCTTCTGCTTTGAAATACACCGATTTCTCTGAAATGATGCGGAGGGCTTTTGAAACCTCCTCAACATTTTCTGCAATGGGAAATTTAAGACGAAATTTAGGGAAATTTTCATTCGCATTCAAGATGCAAATTAAGTCACATGACTATTAATGAATCAATGAAAATTAATAAACAACCCCGATTTCATATAGCACAGAGATTGCTAAATGTGTTCAGGTCATCAGCTGTTTACTCATCGCTGTACATCGTTAGCACCTCCATCTTTGTAGAATTAACAGAAACAGGAGTGGCCGTGTGTTAAGTAGCTTGTTTACCAACCACATGGTTCCGGGGTCAGTCCCACTTCGAGGCATCTTGGGCAAGTGTCTTCTGCTATAGCCCCGGGCCGACCAATGCCTTGTGAGTGGATTTGATAGACGGAAACTGAAAGAAGTCCGTCGTATATATGTATACATATGTGTGTGTGTGTGTGTGTGAGTGTGTCTGTATATGTTTGTGTTTCCACCCCCCCAACATCCCTTGACAACCGATGCTGGTGTGTTTATGTCCCCGTTACTTAGCGGTTCGGCAAAAGAGACCGATAGAATAATTACTGGGCTTACAAAGAATAAGTCCCTGGGTCGAGTTGCTCGACTAAAAAGGCGGTGCTCCAGCATGGCCGCAGTCAAATGACTGAAACAAGTAAAAGAGTAAAAGAGTAAAGAGTAGGTGGTGATGGGGGAATTGCGATAGAGTATGGGGTCCTTTATAGCTGAATACGACATACCCTTGTTGGTGGGTGTTTGTAAATGATATTACTGACAGCCAATGGAGGTGTGATTCAACATCCATTATAATTTGTTGAGAGTGGTAACTTGCTCGCATTCAATGAACCACAACCATATGGATTACATCACTGATAATTCCTTTTATAACCGCCAACAGTACGTGATAGAGTTGTGTACCAGTAATATATCTATCGTTTTATCTACTGAGCCATTCTACAGAAATGTGAGGAAAAGAGTAGTCTTAACGATATAATAATAAACTCAGATCTCTCAAGTAATAACTTCTGTCAGCACGTTTCCATAAAGGATTCAAACGATAAACCGTTGGAAGAGATTAACAAAAGGGATTATACGACTTATCATATCTTGACATAATTTTAATCATCACTGTATATACATACAAACACATAAGTATATATTCGTACACACACACACACAAACACATATGTATTAAAAGGCAGCATAAACATCACAAAAACTGTTACTCGGAGTTTCACGTTCCCGTTTGTCGGACAGTTTTGTTTAGAATGGAGCAAGATAAACTTATATGAAGAAATACAATTTCTTTGATAGAAACACATTTGGAAATGGTTTTGTTCCGTTGGTCCTTTCAACTAACGGTCTTTACAAAAGCCGGTTGCATGAAATAGCAATTGCAGTTTCAAATCATATTATATAAATCGAAGAAAACCTTTAATCGGAAATAGCTTATGTAGGAAGAAAAAAGCCTGAGTACGAAGGGTAAATAATTAGTTGCAAAAATAATAATAAATTAAAGGATATATCCGTTTAAACAACTTTCACGCTAAAATACACACACATTTAGCAATACATACACATACGAAAAATCTATAATATACATATATACACAAAACATACAGGCGTAGGTACATGGTTACATATATATATATATAAAATTTTTTTCGGGAAAAATTTTTTTATCAATGGTCAGCATATCAAAAAATGCCTTTAAAGGTTAAATTTATAAATAATTTACAAGATAAGGGCAGAAGAAAAATTCTAATGCCAAATATGCCGAAACAAAAAATTGTCGATAACTATTATAATTTATGCGTCTGGAAACAAACCGATAGAAATCTCTCGAATTTTATGGGATTTCTATCGGTTTGTTTCGAGACGCATAAATTATAATGGTTATCGACAATTTTTTGTTTCGGCATATTTGGCATTAGAATTTTTCTTCTGCCCCTATCTTGTAAATATATATATACAGATACGATATAGTGTATATTTAAACACATAATTAATCCACTTATGGGGATTCTACACTCTAGAAAGAACAGCTAGGTCTTCTTAAACACAAATTGAATCCCCATAAGCGTATTCATTATGTCTTTAAATATACACTATATCGTATGACTAATATATAGTCTTTTTGACTAATTTGTTTTACACGTTAGACCACTGGAAATGTAAATTTTGATTAAATGCTTTTAATTTTAATTAAATTCCATTTCCATTTGATATGATTATATATACAGATATATATATATATATATATATATATATATATATATATATATATATATATAAAGGCAAACTTAAATACATACAAATGCATATATACGTATTCACACACACACAAATACTGTAGTATGGGTAAACGCTCACCTTTATCGATGTCTTCATTTGTGATATTCTTTAGTTGTTGAGTGATCCTCTCTGTATTGTAACACTGGGACATGTCTGGTTCTTGCCAGACACCAGTGAATGGTGAACACTTTGGTGATGTCATATGTTGAATTGTTGCCTTTTCGGAATGTGCCGCCTGTCTGGAGGAACTGAAAAATGAATATCAAATGTTGTCAAACGTGTTGATGCAATTTTATTTCATGAATATCATAGGAATGTGAGAGAAACATTGATTGATTGTGATTTGAAATCATAATCTATTTGAAGAAGGATAAGTGTTGGTCCAGAGAAAAAAGACAATCCTTGCATTGGAAACATCCCTTCTCACCTCCAAAGAAGGCCAATGTAGTTCCATCTACAGGGGAGATGATGGCCTCAGTTTTGGGAGGATGAAAAAGACATATTCAAAGTGGTCCCATTATCGATGGGGAGTACTGTGCCAAATTCCTAAGGCAATTATAAAATGCTCTCATGACAAGAAGACCAGGAAACCTGAAGAAAGGGTCTTGTTTCATGAGGACAAAACTCCAGTTCACATGTCCTCCGTTTCTATAGTGCTGTGCCTGGTTGTGACTTTGAACTCGATGATCAGCCTCCCTATTCTCCTGGTATGCCCCCTTCCAACTATCATTTGCCCCCCCCCAATATGAAAATACTTGGCTAAGAAGCAGCATCGCGTTGATGACCTCATATCTGATGTTGACATTTTTGACCAACAGGATGAAAGCTTCTTCACCAACAGGGTCCAAGAATTGGGACACGGACTGAAGAAGTATTTTGACTGCAAATGGAACTATGTTCAAAAACAAACATATTTGGTCACACTCCGTGAGAGTATCTTGGTCACACCATGGGCTTTTCAGCCGACCCTCGTATAAAACTCAGCCCCTGAAAGTAACAGTATCCGAAATAGCGTGGTATAGATGAAAGAAAAACCAGCATGATGAGTGAAATCCGAGCCTTCTTCGCTCACTACTATACAGTAACAAAACGTGTGTACTACAGTAAATCATAAATTCATATAAAGTAATATTTTTCCCCGAAACCAACACAATTAATGATAAATACTGTCGGCTGAGTTTAGGTATGTGTTTTCTGCCCAACATATATTAACATATATTAACATATATTTCGTGACATTCAGAAATCTTATCAACAAATGTTGCGATACTTCATCAAACATCGCCAACGAAGCAAATCTTGGGAGCGTAACCAAGGCAAGACTATGTCGCATCCTGGTACAAAATGTAAAATAGCATCATCATCATCATTGTTCGACCGTGGTCGAGACAATGGGATTTACCATGCTACGCCAGACTTCATGGTCCATCATGGCATTACGGAGGTCCTGTTGCTGGATGCCTGTATCTCTGGAGATTACATCAGGGTAGGAGAGTGTGCGCCCTCTGGTATCGCGAGCAGATAGCTTCCAGAGGAGAAGAGGAGAAATTACCTCGCTTTCAGTCCTACAACAATGTCCAGCAAACTGGACTCTTCTACCTTTCACAAGAGATGACACAGGTGGTAATTTCCCATATATTTGCACTTTGGTTGGATGACGCTTCCATGAGAGATTTTGAGCTCTCATAAGGAGGCGAGTGTAGGTTCCATCCAACCGCCTCTCAAGCTTCTTTGATAACGTCAAGGTTTCTGTGCCATATAGTAGAACTGGTTCGACTGTGACTTTGAAGATTTCAAGTTTGAAGTCTCTACTTAGATTTGATGACAAGATCTTAATCAGTGTTAAATGATTTGAACAGATGGACCTTAAATCTATCATTTTAATCCCTTTGGGTACTTTATTTACTATACCATAAGACTTCCTTTCAAAATAATCATTCAAAACTTGAGACGAAATAAAACAATAGAAACGAACCAGCGTCTCGTCGCTACATTTGCATGGCATGGGATCGTCACATTAGTCCCTATTTTTGTCATTGGCCAATAGAAAGTGCCATTCCTTGTTGGTGTAGTGTTTTCATTACAGACCACTGAAAAAAAAATAAGATATGTTAATATGAAATATATATTAGAGAATTTATAGCCGTGTTTTAGATACCGAAAATGCAAACATATGCTTGATAAACATGTGAGAAATGTCCTATTACAGAGAGAATCAAACGAAACGTGTAATGGTGAATAAATATTAGCAAACCATCTTCGGAACGTCATGTTTTTATATATAAAATAACTCCACAAGCAACATTACTTGTATTTTAAACTCTAATATGGATCTTACATAGAGATAACAACTACAAACTGAATCCTAAAAATGGAATAAGCAGATGTGGTGAAAGAGGATGCAGCTTCGATCTTAACCCTATTTATGTGTGTGTGTTTTTGTGATTGTATGTACGTGTGGAAGTGTGTGTGCATTTGTGTGCGTGTGTGTATGTATGTATGTATGTATGTATGTAAGCATGTAAGTATGTATGTATGTATGTGAACAGGGTGTTGTGGATAAATTTGACGGCTTGCTTAAAAGGGAAGCACAAAATCCCATCCAAATATGAAAGCATTTAAAACATTAAAGAATGTCAGCTAGATTATAACTAGGGGTTAACAGATTACTAAAAATAGCCGTCCTCGGCTTCTGCCACTGCCTTAGGACGGCCCCACAGACTGAGGTATGTGTTCTTCACAATGTTCGTGGGAATATCTTCGAACATCTTGCACTTGGCCAGCAGATGTTGCAAGCAGAGAGATTGGTGTCTTTATTCGTGGGATAACAATCGGGAGAATTAGAAGGCCAGAAATTTGGGCTGGTCAAGTCATAGACATTCTCTGACAACCACTTCTGACTCTTTTCAGTGGGATGGCAAGGTGCCGAATCCTGCAGCCACACATATGACCTTCCAGCAGCAAATTTCTCAAGCCAGAGTTTGACCACAGTCTCCAGCAGCTTCACATAGCCATCCGAATTGTGGCTCCGGCTCTGATTAAAGATGTTGGGCGGCACCATGTCACCTTCACTGGAACCACATCCAAGGACCATCGTAGTTTGGGGAAACTCCATTGAAATAAATTTCCTTTTCAGAATTCAATTATTTTATGAACGTTTCCAGACTGATGGTCTTTCGGTCCAAGCTCCGCTGACAAAGTGATGTAGTGCAATTTCAAGCATCATCAAACA
>NW_021834476.1:0-35000 GCF_006345805.1 Octopus sinensis
CCAAATCCACTCACAAGGCATTGGTCGGCCCCGGGCTATAGCAGAAGACACTTGCCCAAGATGCCACGCAGTGGGACTGAACCTGGAACCATGTGGCTGGTTAGCAAGCTACTTACCACACAGCCACTCCTGCGTTTAAATATTTTTTGTGCAAGATTTTTTATGTGAAGTCGTGTGTTGAAACAGATATTGTTATATATATATAGGCGCAGGAGTGGCTGTTTGGTAAGTAGCTTGCTAACCAACCACATGGTTCCGGGTTCTGTCCCACTGCGTGGCATCTTGGGCAAGTGTCTTCTGCTATAGCCCCGGGCCGACCAATGCCTTGTGAGTGGATTTGGTAGACGGAAACTGAAAGAAGCCTGTCGTATATATGTATATATATATAAGTGTGTGTGAATATGTTTGTGTGTCTGTGTTTGTTCCCCTAGCATTGCTTGACAACCGATGCTGGTGTGTTTATGTCCCTGTCACTTAGCGGTTCGGCAAAAGAGACCGATAGAATAAGTACTGGGCTTACAAAGAATAAGTCCCGGGGTCGATTTGCTCGACTAAAGGCGGTGCTCCAGCATGGCCGCAGTCAAATGACTGAAACAAGTAAAAAGAGAGAGAATATATATATATATATATATATATATATATATATACACACATAGACATATATGTGTATATATGTGCACGTGTGCATGTGTGTATATAAATCTAAATATAGATTAGTGGTACAATAAGGCACCAATATTCACTGGAAATAGCAATCAATACAATTACAACACTATAGTAAAGCTTCACTGCGTATTTACTGCATAAGACATGTGAGTGCAACAAACTTGAAAAATTTGTCTTACCTTTAGGAAGAACATTTGATAAACAGACAACGTAGAATCGAATAATGCATGTTTCTGAATTGGATAATGCAGGACTGCTTTCTGACCCTTCAAATATGTTCGTCAACATAAATTTGATCAGTCTTCATCAGCTGCATTTACCTAGATAACATTTCAATTGTTGCTGCATCAATGCCAGTACATATATATATATATATATATATATATATATATATCATCACCATCATCATCATTTAGCGTCCGCTTTCCATGCTAGCATGGGTTGGACGGTTCAACTGCGGTCTGCACCAGGCCCAGTCTGATCTGGCAATGTTTCTATGGCTGGATGCCCTTCCTAACCCCAACCACTCCGTGAGGGTAGTGGGTGCTTTTTATTTTCCACCAGCACAGGTGCCAGACGGGGCTGGCAAACGGCCATGGTCAGATGGTGCTTTTTACGTGCCACCGGCACGGGGGCCAGGTGAGGCTGGCAACGGCCACGATAGGATGGTGCTTTTTATGTGCCACTGACACGGGGGCCCGGCGAGGCTGGCAACGGCCACGGTCAGATGGTTCTTTTTACGTGCCACCGGAACGGAGGCCAGGCGAGGCTGGCAACGGCCACAATCGAATGGTGCTTTTTACGTGCCACCAGCACGGAGGCCCGTCGGGGTGGGGCTAGCAATGGCCACGTTCGGATGGTTCGCTTTCATGCCACCGGCACTGTTATCACAGCTACAATTTCCATTGATGTTCATCGATTTTGATTTTGATTCTGATTCTCACTTGCCTCAACAGGTCTTCACAAGTAGAGTTTTGTGTCCCAAGAAGGAAAGGTATGCATAAGTGGACTGGCTGCATCCCAGGTATAGGTCATGGGTTATGGTCTCACTTGTCCTGCCGGGTCTTCTCACACACAGCATACTTCCATAGGTCTCAGTCTCTAGTCATTTCCTTGGTGAGACCTAAGTTTGAAGGTCGTGCTTCACCACCTCGTCCCAGGTTTTCCTGGGTCTACCTCTTCCACAGGTTCCCTCAACCGCTAGGGTGTGGCACTTTTTCACACACCTATCTTCCTCCATTCTCATCACATGACCATACCAGCGCAAACGTCTCTCTTGCACACCACAACTGATGCTTCTTAGGTCCAACTTTTCTCTCAAGGTACTTACACTCTGTCGAGTATGAACACTGACATTACACATCCATTATACACATGCATCATACAATCTGCCTTTTACTTTGAGCGAGAGGCCTTTTGTCACCAGCAGGGGTAAGAGCTCTCTGAACTTTGCCCAGGCTATTCTTACTCTAGCAGTTACACTTTCAGCACACCCACCCCTGCTACTGACTTGGTCACCTAGGTAACAGAAGCTATCAAATATTTCTAGTTTTTCTCCCTGGAATGTGATGGAAGTTGTTCTCTGCACATTTTCAGTGTTTATTGCTCCTGAGCAATTGTCACATACAAAAACTATCTTCCCAGTAAGCCTTCCTTTGATATTGCTGCACCTCTTATGTGTTCATAGCTTACATCAAGTGCATCTTATAGAGTTTCTACCTATGCCTTTTCTACAGATCAAGCAGGGCCATCTACCAGAAGGTGTTTGTTATTTGTCTACCTTCCTACTTATTCGGACTTCGGTTTTAGCTAGGTTGACTCTAGCTAGGCCCTTCAATTCTAATCCTTGCTTCTACACCTGAAACTTCTCCTCCAGTTCTGATAGTGACTCAGAAATTAGAGCAAGGTCATCAGCATAGAGGAGCTCCCAGGGGCATCCTGTCTTGAATTCCTCCATTATTGCCTGGAGGACTATGATAAATAGGAGGGGGCTGAGGACTGAGCCTTGGTGGACCCCAAACTCTACCCGGAATTTTTCACTGTACTCGTTGCCAAACCTCACCTTACTAGCAGCGTCCCTGTACATGGCTCACACAGCTCTAACTAACCATTCATCTATCCCTAGTTGCCTCATTGACCACCAGATAAGGGATCGGGGGACCCTGTCGGAGGCTTTCTCCATGTCAACAAAAGCCAGGTACAGGGGCTTACCTTTGGCTAGGTATTTCTCCTGCAGCTGTCTTACCAGGAATATAGCATCAGTAGTACTTTTCCCTGGCACGAACCCAAACTGCATCTCATCTAAACTAACTCTCTCTCCAATTAGTTGGGCTATGACCCTCTCTGTAACCTTCATTACCTGATCCAACAGCTTGATACCCCTGTAGTTATTTGTATCTAGGGCGTCACCTTTACCTTTGTAGCAGTTGACTATTATGCTGCTACACCAGTCATTAGGAATGACTCCTTCGTGTATCACCTGGTTAACTATACGAGTGACTAGGCTATAGCCGACACTACCAGATATTTTGAGCATCTCTGCAGTAATTCCTGATGGGCCTGGGGCTTTCCCTGTCTTCATGCTTCTAATTGCCTTAACTACCAAGGAACTGTCAACTTGGATAGCTGGTCCCTCTGTTGGGTCGACATTCGGCAGACTCTCTTTTATATATACACATACATATGTATAAATAAATATAGAGATGGTATTATTAAAATACTGTCACGAATGGCAAGTGAATAATCAGCCGTACAGGCAAATAAATAAAATTTATACATACAATATTAGATATGCACATATATACACAAGAGCACTACATGAGCACCAACATTGCTAAAATAGAAGTCAAAAATACTTCTGTGCCGCCAAATAGTCACAAATCTACTACAGACATAATAGGAAAAAATTTCAGTGAACAATAATAACATCTTACCTCTGCTAGGTCAGAACAAATAATGCTGGTCAACTTGGTACTGGTTTTGAAATTTAGCGCCAAATTTCAAAAAATCAGGTGCCTGATTTCTCATCCGCCAAAGTCTGCCAGCTAATTACTACTAAAATTTTCCCCCACCATGCCTGCAAAATTTCATTTGAAGTGATCAAGCACTATAGGAACAAACGGAATGTGTGAAATTATTTATAAATAAATATAGGGATGGTATTATTAAAATACCATCATGAGTGGCAAGCGAATTATCAGCTGTACAGGCAAATTAATAAAATACATTCATACAATATTAGATATGTACATATATACACAAGGGCACTACATGAGCACCTACATTGCTTAAATAGAAATCAAAAATAACTTCTGTGCCACTAAATTTTGAAACCAATACCAAGTTGACCAGCATTATTTGTTCTGACCTAGCAGAGGAAAGACGTTATTATTGTTCACTGAAATTTTTTCCTATCATGTCTGTAGTAGATTTGTGACTATTCGGTGGCACAGAAGTATTTTTGACTTCCATTTTAGCAATGTAGTGCTCTTGTGTATATATGTACATATCTAATATTGCATATGTATATTTTACATATATATATAGTTAATCCAAACATGAAAACACAAAGAGAAAACACAACAACGCGAGGACGTGGAATAAGTATAGTGTTATTGGACGCTCAGGAAAGGAAAGAAAGAAGGAGGATTTAACGTTTCGAACGGAGTTCTTCGTCAGAAACATAGAAAAAGGAAAAGTCCAAGGAAGGGAAGACGGAGAAAGAAAATCGCCCAACGATACACATGTGGTCACATATTGTGTGTGTGTGTTGTGTATATATATATATATATATATATATATATATATATTATATATATAAGAATGTTTACAATTATGAACAAGTCACAGTTATAACTAAGAGGGTTTCAAAACCCTTACATGTTTAGAAATAGCAGTCAAAACTGCTATAAAGCCAGTTTTATCACTCATATTATATTTCTCTTCACGATAACATGATAACATGTTTGGCCATTGATATATTAATAAATAATTATTAATTGTTTATAATATATCATCCATAATGTATTGTTATATTACTTTCTAATTATTTAATTTTCCCAACTCATATCCGGTGACTTTGCAGTGGCTTGAATTTACCAGTCTTTCTCATAAACGCTGTGCATGGCATTTGAATTCAAAACTTGAATGTGTAGATAGAAGTTGACATATCTCTCTTGCCAGTCGGGATACACTAAAGTAAGGTCTTCTATCTATAGGAATATTCCCAAGAAACGAATGGGTTCCTTAAAAGGTCCCTAACATCGAAACTTGTAATAGGGAATTAACCAGTTATTTTTAAGTTGTGGATTCTATTTGTCATGTTGCCCGCAGACAGCTTTTATTATGAAGAGAAATAATATGAGTGATAAAACTGGCTTTATAGCAGTTTTGCCTGCTATATCACACACACATACAAGCACGTGCACAAACATAAGTGCACATATACCTTCCACACGCACAACACACATACATACACACACATATAGACATGCACAAACACAGACACATGCACACACACAGGAATGCACATATACCTCCAC
This sequence comes from Octopus sinensis, assembly GCF_006345805.1. Lineage (NCBI taxonomy): Eukaryota > Metazoa > Mollusca > Cephalopoda > Octopoda > Octopodidae > Octopus > Octopus sinensis. The sequence continues at coordinate 5,208 of NW_021834476.1, forward strand.
AGGTACCTTTCTACCTTTAAAAGCAAGGAGTTACAACCTCTTGTGTGATTTTTTGCTACACTGGTAACTATTTATCTATTTTTTCCGTGTTAATTGCTAACAAGGGAAAAATACACTCATCTATTTATACATATATATATATATATATATATATATATATATATATATACATACTAGCAGCTAAGGCCGGTTTCATTGATGATTAAATTTCAATTAAATATAACATTTGATCACTTGTTTTCTTTATTCAAAATTCGGACAGCATTTATGGGATGACCTGATAACTCATATGTTAAACACTTTGGTCAAACAGTTAATAGTTCAAATGTTCATTATTGTTATCCAGTTGTATCACAGCAAGCACTCCAGATGTGTGATTGTTTTCATTTGTGATGGTGTTGTAGTTCTCCAGCAGTTTGCAGTCCAACATCACAATTCCATCAATGTTGTTTTAGCATGTGCATTTGTTTCTCGTTTGTTGTTGTGGTTGTCATTGTCATCTCATCCATTTCAATTTGTTGCTGAAGTGTTTGTTACAGGCTCGGTTTATGTCGTTGTACTCTTGTTGGATGATCTCTTCAAGTCTTGATTCCTCATATGTGTGATCATGTTCTTGAGTTTCCAAGCTATACACCACTGAGTCATCAACTCAGCTGTAGGATGACTCAGGCTCAGAGAGAGTTAAGCTGGAAGACCTAGGTGCATGCTACTGATCAACATCAAAAAGAGATAACCAAAATGTGTGCCCTAGGATTACCACCAAAGTATGCTGTGTATAACAAAGAAATTAATCAAATATGCATGCCAACCAAAACCCTTGTGAGTGGATTTGGTAGATGTAGACAGAAAAGTCTATTGTACAAGTGTATGTATATGCCCTCTTGTTTTAATATGAGATAGTTAAAACAAGCATCACTGCCATACAAGCAGAGTTCCTCATTTCCAGTCGTCTGTGAAAACATGACTGGCCATGAGCAAATATTGCTTGTAAACAGGAAGGGGTTGTGATAGGAAAGGCATCTGGCCATAGAAAATCTTCCTCAACAAATTCCATCTGACACATACAGGCATATAAAAGTGGACATTAAAACAATGATAATGAGGAATGTACAAGCAAGTATTTATGTCTCTTTGGTTTGACATTGAATGATAGTGGATGTTATTAGCTAAGTCAAAAGCAATTGAGTGTTGGTAACAGGAAGAAAATTTGCATCAACAAATTTCGTCTGGCCCATGGAAACAGAGAAAAGAGAATATTAAAAGGCTGAAGATGAGAATGATTATATAAGTAATACTATACTGTGTAATTTTGGTGCTTAGTTATTTTTTTGATTGTTTGTTATTCTGACATGCTGACAGCTAGCCAAAAAATATGAATAGTAAGAAAGTAACAATGTGTGTGTGTGTGTGTGTTAGGGTGAGACAGAAAGAGAGAGTGGCTGTGAGTGGGTGTGTACACATATGTGTGACACCCATTATATTTAACATTTACATTGGCAGTAGCAATTATTGTAGTAGAATATTAAATATGTCAACAGAGTGATATTGAATACTAGAGAAGTTATGATTGAAAGATGACTGGTGAGATTCTGCAACATTGTAAACCAATAGAGTCTCTAAACATTTTTTCTCCTCACCAGAATCTTTGTAACATTCCAAAGATATGAGAAGTTTCGAGCCATTAAAATTAGTTTGACAAGAAGTTGTGAAGAACGTCAGCAAATATGAAGAAATAACAGTATGATTAATTAATATGCTTTTATTATTAGGGCATGTTCAAATTCTATTATTTATTTAGCATTCTCATATCATTTATTTTACTCTAGAATATATTTTGGGGAACTGTCAAAGCATATCTTATAAGGAACCTAATTCAGATTGTAATTTATGAGTGTGGTTCTTTTCACTTGGGTAACTGAAACAAGCAATGCTTTCCAATGCATTTTGTGTGCTCTGTGGCAGCATTTCCAGTCAATTCCATTACAATAATAAAAATAAGATTGTAACAGTGATTGATAAAAGTATTTCTGACAAATAATTATCCTCTACCCTTGTGTAATGAAACTTATTTCTGCAAATGTGCTAAGCACCGATCTGATCATAGTTTAATCAATAAGTGTAGGAGCAAGGTAAATGCAGTAAAAATAGCAGGATCAGGGGGCCTCATTTAAGTGGCCTTCAGAAATTGAACCTCCTTTACTCCCTGGGAGTTCATGGTATGAAATTCATTGTCATTGCTCTGATTTGGCTGCCAATGCCATGTATTTAGTTTAAAATGCAGTAAAAATAAGGTTGGTCAGTGGGGCCTCAATTAGGAGGCCCTTAAAAAAATAGACCCCCTTAAGACATTCCTTGGGAGTAGGGGAGTTGCTGAATTGAGTTTCATTGTCCTTGCACCAAACGTAATGGACAAAGAAACATCACTCAAATTAAGAAAATGACAGGGTGTTAGAACACCTACAATGCTAGAAGTATGAGCTAAAGTGCTCATACTGCAGCATTATATGTTAAACACTTTGGTCAAACAGTTAATAGTTCAAATGTTCATTATTGTTATCCAGTTGTATCACAGCAAGCACTCCAGATGTGTGATTGTTTTCATTTGTGATGGTGTTGTAGTTCTCTAGCAGTTTGCAGTCCAACATCACAATTCCATCAATGTTGTTTTAGCATGTGCATTTGTTTCTCGTTTGTTGTTGTGGTTGTCATTGTTGTCTCATCCATTTCAATTTGTTGCTGAAGTGTTTGTTACAGGCTCGGTTTATGTCGTTGTACTCTTGTTGGATGATCTCTTCAAGTCTTGATTCCTCATAATGCTGCAGTCACCACACATAATTGTCTACATACATACTGACAACGACCTTAAATGGCCAAAATCAGCAGTTGTGATATCCCTATACTATCAGCAGTTTTGACTTTAAGACTGAAGCCTCTGCAGTAGGGTCAGCACCACTTGCCAGATTCCAAATAAGATCACCACCAGTATATAAATCTACTCCATAAAAAATCTATGGATAATTTAGCAAATTTATGTGTATACACATTAGCGATTCGCTATATCATCCATAGATTTTTATGGAGTAGACATATATAATGGTGATGATCTTATCTGGAATATGGCAAGTGGTGCCTACTGAAGAGGCTTTGGTCTTAAAGCCAAAACCGTTGATGGTATAGGGATATCATAACTGCTGATTTCAGCCGTTTACAGTCACTGACAGTATGTATGTATGTATGTATACAATTATGTGTGTTGATTGCAGTATCAGAGCACTTTAGCTCTTATTTCTAGCATTGTAGGTGTTCTAACATCCTCTGTCATATTTAATGACTATTATAATTTTCGTTTTTGGTGTTACATTGCTAAACTGATACCTAATTTAATTTATATATACACACACACACACACATATATATATAGTAGGCATCTGGCAGTCTTGAGAGGCCATGAATCTGCACCCAAAGAAATCATGTCAGCTGCTGATGGTGGTGCCGCATCTGTTGTGGCTATACAGGCCCACATGGGAGTGGCAGTCACACATACAGCAACTGCATTTAAAGGAAAGAGCTCTACTATGAACAGTCAGAATATGCTACAGCTAACATTTTTAATACCTTTTCCTCCATGTTGAAAGATTTCATATTAGGATCTTATTACGATGTCATATATTAGATTATTCTTTTTTGTAACTTATGCAAAGTGTTCTTCCAATTAGAATGAGGTCATAGACATGTTATTGTCAAGCAGACTAGCATTATGATTAGTGGTAATTGAGTATTAAGGAAACAGACAGATCTATAACAGGATGTTCTAGAAACAAAACTTTATTCAAGGCTTTGCAACTTCCCTTGGCTAGTCATTGTTAAGTCTACTTTTAAGGATAATAGTTATTAAATCTCTGTCAAAGGATATGTTTATAATCAATTATAAATAAACTTGATAATCTAGTTCTTATCCTGCCAAAACCCCAAATAAAATAGTACCTTACTTTTCTAACTATTTTTACCCTGATTCTATTTTCTTGGACAGTTTTCACAAAATTCTAAAACAATAGAAAATACTTAAGTTTCTAAAATTACTGTATAGAAACATCAATACCAATATGTGAGTATCTAATTTCAAAGCTTTTACATTATTCATTTTTCATTATGGCTACTTCAGGTTACAGAAATTGTAAAGTATGACCGCTAATTTTGAAATATGGTCTGTAATTTCCCCCTTACGTAAACTTGGATGAATTTAAAAGATTTAAGAACTCATTGTCCTTAACCAAAACACTGCTTTTGGGTGATTTAGTTTAATTCAAAGTATAGTTAATATTCTGAAAAACAATAATCATGATGTGTGTGTGTGTGTGTGTGCGCATGTATCACTATAAGTACTTATAGAATGTGGGATGGAATTTTTCAGTGAATATTTGTGTATATTTCCTTGGGTCACAATGAATATTTCATCATCATTTAACATCTGTGTTCCATGCTCAGATGGATGGGATGGTACCACAAGAGCTGGCCAGGCTGAAGCCTGCACAGGACTCCTGTGGCTTTTGGCAGGATTTTTACAGCTGGATGCCTTTCCTAACACCAACCACTCAGCAGAGTGAACTTAGTGCTTTTTACATGGCAGAAGTATAGGCAAGGTGAGTAGTGCTTTTTATGTGGCACAAGCACAGGCGGGGTCAGTTTTGGCAAGGTTTTTACAGCTGGATGCCCTTCCGAACACCAACCAGTTAGTTCGAGGAAATCATATCCTCATTAGGGATTATATAATCCAAGGTGTTCCACTGCTTTAACCCATATCATATAATGCAAAAGTCATTGGTATATGTTCAGGATTATTGAAATTATCAATACTGGGGAAAAAACAAGAAGAAAATGGAGAATAAATGGATGTAATTACTAATTTATTTGTATGTTAGAAAAAGATGACATTAAAACAAAAAAATAACAGTACAAGTAAATTGATTAGAAGTTGAAAGCTCAAAGAAAAATAACGATAAAAATGTTGATGAGAATTTCAAAGCATTTTGCTTAATGCTAAGAAAGTTGACACATTCCAACTATATGGTGGTAGGACTTTGTCAGGGTTAATATAGATTATTTCATTTTATGATTACCTAAGTTGCATGAGCTATATATGAACCCTGATGAAGTCCTACCACCATATAGTTGGAATGTGGCAACTTTCTTAGCATTAAACAAAATGCTTTGAAATTCCTATCAACTAGATGATAGGACATATGTGTAGGTTCTTTTTTTCTTTTTTATCTTGATTTATTTTTCTATGAGCTTTCAGCTTCTAATGAATTTATTTGTACTGTAATTTTTTGTAAAAAATGTCATCTTGTGTAACATACAAATAAATTGGTAATTACATGCATTTATTCTCCATTTTCTTCTTGTTTTTCCCCTAATATATATATATATATATATATATATATATATATATGTAGGTCCCGGGTTGAGTCGGGGTTAACCACAGTAAATAAGGTACTCAATACATAGCAAAGTAAATTAATTTATTTTATAGAAGGAGCTTCTACAGGACTAGAACTGTTTCATTCAAAAGAACTTTTGAATGAAACAGTTCTAGTCCTGTAGAAGCTCCTTCTATAAAATAAATTAATATATATATATATATATATATATATATATATATAGTGGAGGCGCAATGGCCCAGTGGTTAGGGCAGCGGACTCGCGGTCGTAGGATCGTGGTTTTGATTCCCAGACTGGGCATTGTGAGTGTTTATTGACCAAAAACACCAAAATGCTCCACGAGGCTCCGGCAGGGGGTGGTGATCCCTGCTGTACTCTTTCACCACTCTTTCTCTCAATCTTTCGTCTGTTGGCCTGCTCGTTTAGCCAGCGGGGTGGCGTCATTTGAAGGCTAAAACAATGTCAAGCGTATTGTGACCAGCGATGTGTAGCAACATCTGATAGCCTGGTCGGTCACGGTGATCACGGTGATATATATATATATATATGCCGGCTTGCATATGAAAAGACTTGTTTTATTTCCATTCCTGAGCGCCATACTAATACAATTGTTTGTTTGTACTCCACCTGCCTTCATCTTTTGTTTATTTTCGTAAAGCTTCCCGTTATATACACATATATATATATATGTATGTATGTATGGATGTATAGATAGATAGATAGATAGATAGATAGATAACTTTCTTTTATTAGCCACACAGGGCTGAATACAGAGGGGACAAATACAAATGCAGAGCTTTTCTTTTCGAGGGTGGAAAAAAAAGAAAATAAATGTAAGATTGCGATCAAAAGGGATCGAGAGGAGGAAAAAAAAAGAAAAGAAATTGTGTATCACAGAAGTAATGATAAAAACATTGATATAACAAGATTGGGTTCATCCATGGGAAGAAAAGCATACAGAAAAGACCATGGGAACCTCAGTCAGGGAGGAAATAACCACATGAGATCAAAATGCTCTCTTTCTTTCTTTTTTACGATCTACAGGATCATGCTCAAAATGGTTTCGTCACTAGTACACACCATCTTTGCAACATTCCCCCATCTTTTTTTGAATCTTTCGCGAGACAAAACTTTCCTCTCCATTCTCACCTTCCTTTTCAAGTGATACTTGAAAAAGTTGATGAGCGATTGGCCAGAGAGGTAAGTGTTTGTCTCTAATCCTTTCACTCGGGTCCACCACACACATTCTTTCACCATGGCCACCAGTACGATGAAAACTGCCTTGCCTTCCCGGTTGAGGGAAGGGGGCGGAGCAATTCTCAACATAGACTCGGCCGATAGGCGGATTCGTCCCACACGTGACAGCAGCCGTTCGGCATGAGCCCACAGGTCTGAAATGGTTGGACATTGCATGAGTGCGTGCAGAATGGTTTCATCACTCTGACCGCATCTCGGGCAAGTCGGTCCAGTGTGTCTGGAACCGTGTCTGTAGAGCTTATCCTGAACAGGTAATGCTTCTCGATAGCACTGCCAGGCCAGGGATCTTTGGTGATTGTTCATAGGTCCCGGCCCGAAAGTTGTCCTGAACAAGCGGGTCAGGTGTTCCTCGTCGACGCCCAGACTCTGCCCGAGTTCGTCGTCGCACCTCCCCTCCACTAATCCTCTATAGAATGCCTTTGTTGTGATGGAGTCGCACAAGTTTGATCCCGGACGGCAGAGTTGCTTGAGAGCAACGCGACACTCGCGGTGCCATTCGCCTAGCCTCGGTCTCTGCTTGATCCATGACTAGTTTGTCCAAGGAGACGAGCTGCGGGAAAGCGCGCCGCACAAAAGGCGACCACACCTGTTCACCGTTGTCTATGAAGCGCCGGAGATGTCGCAGTCTCAGCGCATATCTGCGCATCATCAACCACGGCATGCCCAGCCCTCCATTTAGCGGGTGTTGACAGCAAATGGATCACCTAACCATCGGAACGTTTCCCTTCCACAAGAAGTGGAAGAGTATACGTTCAAGTTTGGTGATGGTAGGGTTGGGACAAGGCACGACGGTCAGACGATACTCGATGACGGATGCGATGTACGCGTTCGCCACCTCCGCACGACCTTTTAGGGATAGCTTTCTCTCAGCCTATTTCTGGTTGAGAGTAGCCACCCTAGTCGTTATCTCGCCATTTGGAGGTCCGGACCGAGCCAGACCCCGAGCAATTTAACCGGTCCGTCCGTCCAGCGTCCCACGATGGAGACGCTGTTGGACGGCATGGGCCTGCTTCTCCAGGTGCCGAGCCGCAAGCCCACTGACTTTTCCCAGTTAATTTTTGCTCCCGTTACTGCTTCGTATTCTTTTAGTGTCTCGCCGACCAGCTCGATGTGCTCGTAGCTCGACACTATGACAGTGACGTCATCCGCGTAAGCAGACACGCTCCTCCCGCATCCCAGCTCTCGTGGGATGCCCCTCAGCATCGCCAGTTTCCGCAGTAGTGGCTCAAGAGTCAATACATACAGCAGCGATGAGAGAGGGCATCCCTGACGAACCGAACGCATGATGTTAAAAGGTCTGAATAGATGACCATTTAATCGAACTACTGAGCGGATACCGTTGTATAAGGCAGTGATCCAACCGCGGAAAACTGGACCGAAACCAGCCGCTTTAAGGACAGCCTCCAAGTAGTGATGGTCTACCCTATCGAAGGCTTTTGATTGATCCAAATTGATCAGCGCCCCACCCATGCCAAGATTCTTAACTACCCTGTCTATGATGTAGCGCATCAGATGGAGGTTGTCATGAATACTTCTACCCGGCACGGCGCATGTTTGCGCCTTGTCGATTAGTTTCTTGATGACAAGCGCCAACCTCTCGGCTAACACCTTGGCCAAAATTTTCAAATCTGCGTTGAGCAGAGTGATGGGCCTGAAATTATCTATGACATCCCCCTTGTTTGGGTCTTTCTTAATCAGTGCCACTGCTCCTCGCTTTACAAAAGCAGGAATACTCCCGTTTTGCTGCCAGTTGCAGTAGACAGCTGCCAAGACGCCTCCAAACAAGTCTGGCATATGAAAATAAAGTTCGTAGGGCAGACCATCCAAGCCTGGTGACTTGTCTCTCGCGCATCTTACCATCGCATCCTGTACGTCCGCAGCTGTGATAGGCCTTTCACAAGACTCCACCTCTCTTGCTGAGAGTCGTGGCAAGGCATGCAGGTAGGCACTAAAGTCCACTCTGCGTTCTGACCCACCACTTGTCCCAAACAGTTGGGTGAAGTGTTGTTGAAAAGCCCCACACATCCTTTTAGGGTCGAGCAATTCGCGCCCCTGTTCATCTATAAGAGACTTGATGGTGGCTCTGTTGCCTTGTTGCGTCTCCACCACTCAGGCCTCTTGGGCGGCTCCAACTCCTTCATTCCTCAGAGCACGCATTCTAGCTCTGACAACGCATCCCTCGTGTGTTGGCGTTGAGGTGTTGGTCGAGGGCCAATCTCGCCGCCAGCACGTTGGACGCGATGCCAGTTCTAAGTGCCTCTTCTAAAACCTTAACTAATTCTCCCTCTATTCTATTTCGGTCTAATGCTAGGGCTCTACTGTATCTGACTGATTCTGCTTTAATTGCTTTTTTTAGGGCATACCACCATCTGTTGTTGATGATGGTACCCGTCAAAGCTCTCTTAACTAATGTGCTGATCCGGTCCCTGTAAACCTGTCGTGCTGTAAAAGACACGTTCAGTTTCCAGTAACCAGGACCCTGCCTATGTGTCTTATCTAAGTCAAGTGTACAAGTCACAAACTTGTGATCTGTGTAACTGACTATATGAAATTGTGGACAACCTACACTATTTTTATCTATTGTCCTACAGAATACTCTATCTAAGTATGATCTGGACGACCCGATGCGGTTACTCCATGTCCACATTGGCACATTCGGGTGGTCCAGTCGGTACCTGTCAGACAGTTGGAAACGTCTGAGCAGGTCTTTGAGGCATTTGCATCCCCTTCTATTGCTATCTCTGCCCACGTAGTCTAGATGCGTGTCCAGGGTGGCATTCCAATCCCCCACTAAAAGTAAAGGACGAGACGTTCCCATGAAAGACTCTAGACGTCGAAAGAAATCTGGTCGGCCTGTTAAGGACGGAGCATAAACTGCTATCAGTCAAAAAGCACACTCATTGCTGCCATCGACATCCAAAACGACCAGCCTACCCTCCGGGTCTAGGAAATTTGCTCTTACTTTGAGATCCAGGCTCTTCCGGATAAGCATCGCGGTGCCACCTCCGCCCATTCTCGGTAGACACGGAGAAAAATAAATGTTGAAATGTGTACCGAAAATGTGCTGGAGTGCCCGCAAGCTGTGGAGTCTGGTCTCACTGATGGCTATGATATTCAGATTTAGTGACTTGATGTCATTTAACAGGTAGCCTTGTTTCCAAGGCGACCCCAAGCCACGTACATTTATACTGCCTATTCTGAGCATGTTCCGATAAAATTGTGTTTTACACACGAAAAGAAAGTGCAAAAAAGGAAAGAGAGAGAGAAAAGGTTACTTGTTGTTCGAAAGTCCTTTGTCTTTCACCTCACGGTCTTCTTCTATGAGGCTTTTGTACAGTTTTTTTGATGAATACTTTTGAAATCTCCCTACTGCATCAGGGTAAAGAGATTTCAGGGTGCTGTATGTGTTCTGTGTTACGTGTATTATTTTAATGTGTTGTGGTGGTGTTGTGCGTGGGTGGTTACTTGTTTTTATGTCGTTTTCAGTTATGTTGGTGTTTGACCTAATGTGTTCCATTAAGTCGTGGTTGTTTGTATTTATGGCTGTCAACATTGTTGGGGGGTTTGATGATGGTGTGTTTGTGTTGATGTGTTTGTTTTCTGTGGATGTTTTTGTTTCGGGAGTGGTGTATCTTCCTGCTTTGTTTGTTATCTTTTCTTTTCTTTTTTTTCCCCTTTTTTTTCTCCCCCCTGTGGCTATTTGCCAATCTTCTGTGTCTTCTTCGTCTAATGACAAATCAGAAGAATCAGAGCTTGGAAGAGGGAAAATATTGGGGTCTATTGTAGACTGTGTTGATTTTGTTCTTGGTGTTGGTTGGTGAGCGTTTGGTTGTGGTGTATGCGGTTTTGGAGGTGGGATGTGGGTATTTTGTGTTTGAGTGATTGTAGGTATTGTTGTGTTGTTCGGGGTCTCAATTTTGTGGGGATTTGGACTAGTAATTGTTTCTTCATTTTCGCTGAGTGTCTTTTTGGCAGATGTCCTTGGTTTGGGAGTTGGTTTATTCTTGGTTGTTGTTGTTGGTGATGTTGCTTCTGTTCCTGGTGCAGTTGGTGTGGTTGTTTGGTTGGTGAGGTTTGTTTTTTGTTGGTTTTCTGTGATTAGTCCTGTTCGTGCAAAACGTGGTGTGGGTAGTAAACCTGGTTTATTTGTTTTTTCCGGCTGCTGTTGTTGTTGTTGTTGTTTTCTTGTGGCAGATTTGCAGTCTTTTTTTAGGTGTTGCTCACTGCCGCAAATGTAGCAACGTGGTCTTCTGCCATCGACGACCACATACAACTTGTGGTCTTCTGATACACATATCTGGGTGGGTATTTTTTTTATGTCTTCTTGATTTATATGTAGTAGAAATTCTACTTTTTTTCCCACCCAGTTTTTGTGCTCCGTGACCGTGGTTTCTAAAATAGTGAAATTTTTCATTTTTACATATAAGGCCTTTACTAGCCATAGATTATTAGCTATTTTTGGGACATTGTTTAAAGTGATCTTAGTCACTTTCTGTCCCCGATAACTTGGTGTTAATGTAAGTTCATCTGAATGAAGAGTTAGCGTTGAGAAACGTCTTGCTAACTCTTCAGTGTGGAAAACTACTTGTATGTGTGCGAACTTGTTCCACCAGGTCACATAGTCTTTGTAGTTCCAGATGGGTTTCAAGCATTTTTCTATTTTGCTTGTGTTAGCCTTCTCTGGGCTTTTTGTTTTCTTATTAATTATTTTATAAATAATTGTTCTTTTTTTTCATCTTCTAATATTTCTTCTGGTATGTTTATTTTTACTACACCATCTATTTCTGTTATTGTAATGTTCGTGTCTTTTATTTGTTGAGCAGTAAAATATACTGTTGTCTTTTTTTCTTTAATCGCCTCGGCGAAATTTGTTGTTGTTTTGTCATTGTTGTTGCTGGTGGTGATGTTGTTGTTGGCTGCAGTTGGTAAAATTGGTGTGTTTGGTTTGATTGTGCAAGTAGGAAGGGGTGGAAAATTATTTTCATAATTTAACCCTGTATTCGAGCAGCTTTTGTCAATTTGTTTGGTGGTTACAGTCTTTTGTTTATTCACTTCAGTTCTTGTTGTTGGAGTAAAACAGGTCTGAACGGAATTGTTGTTGTTGTTATTGTTGTTTTTGTTGTTGGTGGTGGTGTCAGTGGCAGAAGAGACAGCCGTGGCAGCAGATGTCGAAATGGTGGTGCAATTTTTATTTTTGTTGTCATTGTTATTGTTGTTGTTGTTGGTAGTTGAGGTAGTGAATGAGGTGGTGGTGGTGGTGGTGGTGAAGGCGGTGGTGGTAACAGTAGTAGTCTCTATGTTGTTCTTGCTAGTGGCGGTGTTGGTGACAGGGCTGTTACTACAAGTAGTTGTAGCGTTCATTGCAAAGTCATTGATGATTTTACTTTGCGCGCATAAATTCTTTTTTTCTCCTAGCGTTTCCAGTCTAGGAGAAAGCTGGTCGATAAAGGAACGCGACCATCATTCTACAATACAATTTCTTGACATTTTGAAAATGTCGAGAAAGAAATTACAAAAATTTAATAGGGTTGAAACTGCCCCTAGGGGCGAATTCCTCCCTTGGAAAAGCACTCAAACGAAAGTTGGGTGCCTTACACAACTTATTTACAAAAATGTACACAAAAATTGGGCTATAAATAGTCAAAATAAACGATTACCTTCGGAGTCGAAGTGACAGCACGTCCATAGACAGAGAGATAGATAGATAGATAGATAGATAGATAGATAGATAGATAGATAGATAGATAGATAGATAGATAGATAGATAGATAGATAGATAGATAGATAGATAGATAGATAGATAGATAGATAGATATAGATGGATGGATGGATGGATACTAATCAACCTTCATCACCACTACTATCTAGCATTAACACCAACACAGCCACCATTAACATAAAAACCAGTGCAATTACTACTATTAACCCACCACCAACAACACCAACAAATGCATGAACAAGAAAAAGCAACTATCCAAAATACAAGACAATGATATGAGATAATGCAGTACTCTAGTGCATTTTAAAAGTTGAATGAAATATCTTTGACTTGAACCTAAACAACAATAATAGTACACAAGAACACTATGACCACCATCATCACCAAAACCAATACAATTAAAACCATCATCACCAAAACCAATACAATTAAAACTCCCCAACATCACTACCAACTCACAGACTTTTGAATAATCAACTGGCAACAATAAAAGTATCAGCATAATAGTAATGTCTGTAGCTACATATGTTGTTTGTCAATACAACAGAGTGTATATGTATGTGTGTGAGTAAAGCATGGAGTTTTTATGGCTTAAGGCTTAAGTATGAGATGCAAGAGGCAAAATACCCATGACCTGGTAACCCGTCAGCTAACTGTAATCATACAGTACTTCCTTCCATCTCACTTTTCACCCTTTCATTTTTCAGTCTCCATTTTTACTTAGCGGTTCGGCAAAAGAGACCGATAGAATAAGTACTAGGCTTACAAAGTCCTGGGGTCGATTTGTTCGACTAAAGGCGGTGCTCCAGCATGGCCTCAGTCAAACGACTGAAACAAGTAAGAGAATAAGAGAGAAAAAAAGACAATTTTTTGCTCTCACACAATTCTTTACTTGTGCTATTTTTTTTTACAAAATATTTATCGTTGATAACTGCTGAACACAACCACTGATAGATCTATCTAAAGTTAAGATGTCTGAAAAGAAACAATCAAGTGGGACTGAAGGTAATTGTGCATAAAAGAATTGTAAAAGGATTATGCTGCATATTAAACGTGGAGAAAAAATTATCCATACTGCTAAAACATAACATTAAAAACAATATATGATAACAGAGTGAAAATTAAATGCTCAAGAATCTACTCCATTAACTGCTCAAACATTATTTTATCACATAACTAATGTGATGCTTGAAATGGAATGCCTTTTGTGTAAACCACAGATCACACTTGACATAATATGCAAAGTAATTCAATGCAAAGCCAAAAGTTTGCATGACAATCTGCATAAAAGGGAAGGTGGAACTTCTAATGAAAACCCTTTCCTGACAAAATCTGGTTCGAAAGGTTCAAGAAGAGCTTAAAATTGTACAACATAAAAATGGCTGGTGAAGCTGCCATTGTTGATATAGAGGCTGCTACTAATTATCCCAAGCATTGCTGAAGGAGGCAATATTAAAGAAACAATATAATGTACTTTTCTTGAAGTACATAAAAGCTAGAACTGTTATTTCTCATGAACAAAAATCAAAACCAAGGATTTACAAATTTAAAAATTGTAAAAGAATTTACAGCTTTAAAAACTGCCTGATGCTCTTGTACCACTCCAAAATTTGAAGGCCTTTCAAGAACTTTGCAAAGTTTAATCTACCACTGAGTTGGCATTCAAACAAGGCATGAATAACTAAGAACCTTTTCAAAGAGTGGTTTAGAAACATCTTTTGTTCAACTGTTGTCAGGTAAGTGCCAGACATAATATTTTCAATAAAACATTGCTCCTTTTAAACAATACACCAATTCACCCAATGTGCTTTCTGATAATGTGAGAACAGAATATATCCTCAGGAATACAACTTCCTTGCTCCAGCCAATGGAACAAAGTGTGATAGCTCACTTCCAGGCATACTATTTGAAAAGAACCTCCAAACAATTTATAAAGCAATCAACAGGGAAAATAAATTATGTGACTGAACTGCTAGTGCACATTGTGCCTAGATTGGCTAATTCAGGAAAAAAATCATATCACATGTGGTGAAAAATGATTATCTGGTAGGGGCTTTTAAGGGTTCTTCATTTACTCTGTTTCTCCGCCCCCCCCTTCCTTTTGAGGGTTTGATTTGACTTGCATTTACATCACCCTGCAATGATTTTGTACTCTCTGCAAATTAATTTGAAAATCAAAATTGAAATTCAGCACTTTGTTGTGCCCATTTTGTCCAACTGCCCAACTTGTGTTGAAGAATGAGATGTTCTTGCTGTTGAACTTGAACCACCTTTTGAAGGATGTCTATCAGTCAAATGTTCTTCTTGGTGACAAAACTATCATTGTACATTGCAAAACAGAGTGCTCAATAGTTGATTGAAAAATGGTCTCCCTGCTTCAAGTGGAGCATTCTATTATCTGTGTTATACATCATGAACTACTGTGAACAACATTGGAGTGAAATCTGAAGGTTATGATATTACCAAGGACTATGCTTCTTGCAATACAGCATAGGAGAAGCTGTCAGCTGGGGACATTGCCTAGACAAGGACAATGTCATGAGAACATCATCAAAGCTGATCTCTTTTGTTTTTCTGTTCTTCACTTTAAGCTGCAATCATTGGATTTTGCACAGAAAATTCTCTACCACCTTGTTGACGGTCAGAAGATCTGGAGTGAGACAGCAAACCTTAATGTGATGTAATTTGTAGGTCAAGCCAAAAAAGAATGCGTTGATGCTATCCATTCCAGTACTGGAATCTTAATGGATTCACCATGTGCTTCAGTGGGGTGGGGAACACCAATACTGGTCCCCTGGCTGATCGGTTCTTCAGTCCAGTTCACCATGATATAATTTGTTCATTGATTCTCAATAAAGAAGATTAACAAAACTACTGGATTTTTTTGTCATTGATGAACATCATGCTCACTGTTATGCAATCAGTTAATGCAACAAAGAAGGTGCAAGTTGATGTGTTGAAGTCACTGGGCATAGAGCTGATGATGCACATGAAGAAAGTGTTCTTCAATGAGAAGGGGCAGCCTTGGGTGATGATCATTCCATCTTTCCACCAAATATGTGCATAGCTGGCAGGTCTTTGAGTTAAATGGTGGTCAATCAATTGCTAAATGGAGTGAGAGTCCAGTGGAGAGTTGGAATAACATGAAAGGTCGTTTCCAAGTGGTCCTTCTGCAAGATCTTGCCAGCTTTCAATCAAAGATAACATCCATGACATCTTCAGAAGAATGTCCATTATGTCACATCCAACAATTGCTTCAAAACAAGTTGTTCTGTCTGTGGTGAAGTTGGTCACACAGTTTGTTCTTCAAAACATAAGAAGGTGTCTGCTTTGACAGAAGAACAATCAAGAATCGAATCACTATATTACTAACTGGCCCATATTACGCATATTTATTGTTTGGCATTGTTGTTTCAATATTTGCTGTGAATAATAAGTGATCGCTTTTCACAATCCAGTGCAAATTATTCTGATTTTCTTTGTGAATCATGGGGAGTAGATTCATTGTATTTCCCTTGCAGGAGTGGGTGGGGGTGGGGTTAGACTATGGTAAAGATTCAATCCAGGGATTCGTTGGGAATATTTTCCTTTTGTTATCTCATGTTTTGGACCTTCTTCAATTTCGGTGAAACCAAAGCAAAATCCTCCAAGCCAGAATCTGACCTTCCTAAACAAATTTTTACCCCATAATAGAGGCTAAATGCCAAAAAAAAAAAGTACATTTAAGATTATTTCAAAACATTTATTGGGTTTTGAATCCATTTTATGTTTCCTGTTTTTATACTTGTTTAATCACTTTGGAGGTCGATAAGTACCAATTTTACCCAATTTTGGTTGGTTTTGATGTTTGGTACCCCTTTGAACTGATTTTTTTCCACAGTTCACATAAAATGTTGAGGATGTCAAATGTGGTAGCCCTTAATATGTCAAAATTTGTCATTTAAAAAAAAAATTATCAAGTTTGATGGGATTTTACCAAAAATTTGGATGTTTCTATCAAAGACTTATATTTTTCATGCATCTCCTATCTTCTCAAATTTCTCAAATTTATGTTGGCCTATGCTGTAGCTTGACTGAAAGACAATAAAAAATGCTTCTAAATAAGTTCAAACAGAGGTTAAAAATCTTTTTTGTAAAAGAAAATATGTTCAATCTTATTGATACTCAATTAAAAAAAAAACATAAATTTCGTTAAATTGGCTCGACTTTAAAGAGCTATAAAAATTTAACCATACATTATTTTAAACTCAGGTATTTTGTTTTGTAATCTCCTGAGTTTAGAGAACCAGAAAATATGCATTTCAAACATCTGGGGGAAACTTCAAAAGATGATAAATTCCCACTCTGGGCACAATATGCAGTGTCTCACTGAGACTGTTTATCTAACAAAGAGTTGATGCTGTTAGAACAAGAACTGAGAATACAAATAAGAATATAGAAACTCTATCAACTTCACTTAAATTGACAGAAAGAATATTGTTAAACGGTTGGCATTTATAGACAAAGGTCTGCAAAGTTTTTGATGATAACACCCTTAATCATGAACATAACAAAAATTACAATGAACTCAGTTCCTACACTGAGCTGTACAAAGAGATGATGCACTATAAACATCAAACAACTTTGGATAAGTGTTTCATATCTGAAGTAGAAGTTGATGACGATGATGATGAGACAGAAGACTGTGTTCCTCATCATCCCAGTAATGCTCATTCCACCACTACCCCTCCCACAGTAGTCAACATCTTTTGTGGTAAGAACACACCCTGTTACAATATTACGATTCTTATTTATTCCTTTATGTATTTGTTTTCAAATGTTCTTATGCATACATGATGTACTGTGTATGTTTAAAAATTATTAAGTTCATTCATAAAAGTGGTCATCTAGGTCCCCAACCCCACTGCCCCACAAAAAAATTGTTAGAACACATCTCACTTTATAACATGAAAATCAATGGGAAAAGTAATTTTAGATATTTAGGAACAAGTTACTTCTATAAAATGAGGAATAGCTGTAGTTTCAGAGTTCATAATCATGAACATAAGTGGAGCCTTTTGGTAACACATCTATTGTAATGAAAATCTTCATTTAATTTGGTAACAGGAGGAATTTCAACCGTGTTTCATGGTCTGCTGCCACAACAGCTCCTTTATAGGATCCAGTTAGCTCAAGACATCATAAGGAGGAACCACGTCCAGTTTCGGCCCCTACTCCTGTACCGTTTTGACGTGGTGGGGGTGTCTTCAGCTCTGGTGTTGGGTGCATGTCTTCTTTCTTCTTCTGTTCCCTGGCCTCTTCAATGTAGTGTCAACGAGTGTCAGCGGGTGACTGACAGTCTTTTCAAATTTTTTCCCTTTAAATACCTGCTTCTAGGCTCCAGCAGGCAGCCCCAACAAGTTGTTACGTGACACTGTCTCAACTTTAACTGACCAATGAAGGCGTGTAGTCTTAGCCCACGTATTCTCTAAACGACCTTTACCTGTCAGTCAGCGAAGCTAATTCAGTGTCAGCTTGTCTCACCTAGTCATGTTATTTTCCGCCGGTATGTTATGACTTTCAAGCCATTTTTGGTCTTCCTGCTTCAGCCATATATAGAAGCTGGCTTTTTCGACCGCCTCCTGTACTCTCATTAGTTTTCTCAGCTCCGAGCTAGAAAAAACAAATCTTCTTTTGAACAGCATTGTCATTTTTCTTTCCATGAAGCCCCTAGCCCCATTGCCAGGTGGTGATACTCGACATTCCATCCCTGTTCTCTGCACTCTTCAATTAGTTCTTCGTACCTCTTCTCCTTTCATACCTCTGCCGATGTTCTCTTCCCATGGTACTGTCAGTTCTAGCAAAATTCCTATTCTCCGTTCAATGTTCCATAGGACTAAATCTGGTCTTTTTGTCATTTTTATTAGTGGAAATATTACTTGTCTTTCCAAATCCATGGCCACCTCCCAGTATCCCTTCCATCTTTCGTCTATCTCGTATATTTTATTTGTAGGCCTGGTTTCATATCCTTTTCCCTCCTTCTGGAAGTATACTTTCCTGCGCTATTCCACTTTTGGGTACTCTCCCCTATTGTGCCTCTCGATCTTCTCCTTGAGTGCTGTGCTTATGATGCCGAGGATTTGATTATGGCGCCATGTATACCTTTCTAGTGCTAGTCTGCAGTTTGACAGAACATGTTTAACCGTCGCTTTTTCTCCGCATCTACACTCATCAGTTGTTTTTATGTTTCACCGGACTAAGTTCGCCAGTGAGGGTAGAACATCGAAGGCAGACTTGATATTCTGTGGCTGATCACATATTCCTCCCATCTCAGGCACTGTCCCTGTTGACTACATTGCACCAAATGTACATTTTGCCTTTCTTCTTCCTCCTTTCTCACTTCGTATACCACTGCTTCTTTCATCTCTTTTATACTGCTCTTGCAAAATGGCCTGAAATTGTGCGACCCTAGGCCGGCTCTTGCTTCTTGTGTCACTCCGACTATATCTGCTTGCCTTAGTTTTCTGATTGCCCTGTTTACTGCCTCTTCCGCCTTCCATTTCCTCTCTGTTCATACCTTTGGAGGGTTTTCCCGGATGATCTGATCTTTTGAATACTTTAGCATCATTACTGTCCTTGCCTTTCCTGCCTTATATTCTTCGGCGATTGATGTTATTGGTAGTTGCAGCACGGGTTTTCCATATAGTACAGTTGTATTCAGTGGTTTTGGCAGACCAAGCCATTTTCTGATAAACACACTGCATCTTTGTTCCATTCTTTCTACTCTACTCTAGGCTATTTCGTACAATTGCAATGGCCACATTATCCTTGGGTACAGCCAAAATTGCAGTATCCAACATTTGAATTTTCTCGGCAGTGTTGTTCTGTCATTTGCCTTTAATCCTTGTTCTACTAACTTGTGTGTTTCTTTCCCTTGCTTCTTATCATTTAATGAATCTCTATACCATCTGCCAAGACTCTTTACTGGCTATTCTTTCACTGTTGGTATGTCTTCACCTCCTATCCCAAATTTCACTTCTTCTTGCACTCCTTTCACGAAAGCCATGCTTCGAGATTTTTTGGCCTTGAATTTCATCCTTGCCCATCCTTATCAGTTCGTCCAACCGCTCTAACAGTCCCTCTGCTGCTTCTCTACTTTCCGATATTACAGTAACGTCATCCATAAAAGCCCTTAATGGTGTCTTTGTAACAGCTTTCTCACAGTTTGTAGATCTGAGTAACATTTCCATGACTAGCACGAATAAGCTGACTGATATCGTGCATCCAGCTGCAATACCTATTTCAAGCCTATACTTATATTCAAGGAAATGAACAATTTTCATACAAAGACTAAATAAATTAAAAACTAAATTGTTCCACTGCCTTAATGTAATGTTAAATCTCTTTCTCATTGAGTATACTCTTCTTTTAATGATATATATCAAGAAAAAAAAACAAAGAAAAAAACTTAAAAACCACTTGTTACCTTATTGTGCTTTTTTTGCAATGGATAATGATCCAACTTCGTGGACAAAAGAACCATATCAGGAGGAAAGCTGAAGAAGATATTTTGGCATGAGCTTGTAGATATTGTAAGAACATATGCTTTATCAGTAGATGTTGTGTCAGCTGTGAAAAATATTGCATATAAAGTGTTGCAATACATTTTTGCCCAGAAGAATACACTATAGCAATCCACACTGAAGAACCTTCTACTTCTGCTGTTTCTTTCTCAGTAAGAGATGTAGATGATTTTCTTGCAGTAGAAATAGTTCTCAAAAAAAAAAAAAAGGAGAAAAACGTAGAAGAGATTACTGTTCTTCTTTCTCCCATTAGATTGCTGTTCATGTTGAATAAACAACCTGTCAAACACAAACAAAAAAAATTGTGATTTTTCAACTGCTAATTTTTAATTTTTCATTTAAATCTTTCATTTGCTTATTTGGATACGTAAATGTCATGTTGATTATTTCAATTGTTCACATATCATATAGACTGAAATTTACCAAGAGTTTTAATTAGATTCTTTTTCTTTTATTCTTTTACTTGTTTCAGTAATTTGACTGTGGCCATGCTGGAGCACCACCTTGAAGGGTTTTAGTTGAATAAATCAACCCCAGGACTTATTTCTTAAACCTAGTATTTATTCTATCAGTCTCTTTTGCCAAACTGCTAAGTTACAGGGACAAACACACTCACACACAGACATATATATATATATATATACATACATACATATGAAGTAAAAGCAGTTCTAGTGAAATAAATATTATTAAATACATATACTTATGTACAGGGTGCAGTGAATAAACTTTCATTTAAATTACACAAAAGTGAAAATAACACTGATATCTCACTTTAATAGATGTACTTACCAAAATTACATGAAAAAAAAACATCTTGAAATACTAAAGAGTAAATTTATTCAATAAAATCACCCTTGGATTCAATCATGGCCTCGAGATGACTTCAGAATCTCCTACAACTCTTCTGGATAGCCTCCTTGTTTAAGCTGGTGACTGCTGCTGTAATCCTTGCCTTCAGTTCAGCTTTGGTTACAAGGAGTTTTGTTGGTCTCTCGTTCAACTATGCCCCACACATAATAATCAAAGAGGTTGCAGTCTGAGGAGTTAGGTGGTCACATGTTTGGGGTGAGATGGTTGCAGAAATTGTCTGACAGCCATTACTAGGTTCTCCTACTTGTGTGGCATGGTGCAGAGTTCTGTTATTAGACATACCATCTTGACCCATGACAGCACTACTTGATGTAGGCCTCTGTGTTGAGCTTGAGGCCATGTGGGAAGATGAATGGAGGTATAAAATCACCATCACTAGTGATCACGCCGAACACCAGGATGTTGACTGGATGTTTGATTCTTATCACTCTTGGTATATGTTTTGGGGACACAGCAAACCAATGGTTTTCTGTGTGCTCACCATCTAATCCTGCCAGAAATCTTTCTCATCTGAGAAAAACCAAAGCATATTCGGTTGGAGGGGATTCCTGAGTTTGTTCAAAAGCTTTGTAGCATGGTCCTTCTTCTTGTCCTTGGTGGCTTGGGATAAAAAATTAGCCCTTTTTTATCTTGTATGAGGAATACTGAATGTCATCCTACACTACCTACCCAAAACTCAAACACTCTCATGTCCCTGGCAATGGACTTGATTGACTAGGAGGGATCGTTGTCAATTATGGCCCAGATCTCACCAACAAATTCATGAGTTTTTTCTTATCAGAATGATCAGAGTGAGTTTTCTGAACTGCCATACCTTCATAATCACCATTAGACTGATCCAACTCTTTCTGAATCCTCTGCACTGTCCTCAGATTGACACCTAAACACTCTGAAATGTTTGTATTGGAGCTTTTGGCACAAAGCGGTACAGCATGTCGTTTCCAAATTTCTGGCAGTGAATTACATCATGGTGCTGTTTTTCTCACAGACAGTGCCCAACTGACTCTACTGTCAAGTCAACAAAATCAAAAACAAATAATGCACATGTGCGAAATTAGAAACATAAAATGGCAACAATTTACCTATTGCACACTGTATATGCTTTGTATATTTTTCAATGGCTGCAATGGCATGTCCAATTATATAAACTTTTGTTGTCACCAGTGTTAAAACACCTTAGTCATGGACAGGTGAGATAACTCACCCTCAGTCCCTTTTGGGAGTGATGGACATTGATGTTTCCCCATTTTGGTGGCTTGTTAGCATGACGTACCCACCTGGGGTTGAAGTTGAATTGCCTAGCTAGTCCATGATATGCTCATAGCTTGTAAAATCATGAGCTGGTATGCTCAGAAATTGCATACCTAATGATATTGAGGGTGAGTTATCTCATCTGTCCATAACTAAGGTGTTTTAACACCAGCAACATTGAGAGTTTATATACTCTGATACACCATTGCAGCCACCAGAAAACACACAAAGCACAAACATTAGTATGTGTATTTAATAATATTTATTACACTAGAGTTGCTTTTACTTCATATATAGATTTTCTCTTCATTTTTCCTTCTTTTTCTCTCTTTTATTGATTTACCTCCTCTTCTCCCACTATTCTATCCTATTATTCTGTCACTCTCTCTCTCTCACTCCTCCTCCCTTGCTCACGTGGCACCCACGTGACCATCGGCCATCTTTCTTTCTCTCCTTTGTAGCTGGAACAAGGAAGACGAGTCCTTGTTTGTCTCTTGTCCTAGCTTGATTTACATGTTCGACACTACAACCTTGTTTAGGTTTAGCAGCTCTTCCTATTTGTTTTCACTGTCCTGTTTGTGTTACCAATTTTGACACTCCACAAAATCCTAAATTTGATTTAATTTGCTTTGCAGGAACAACCATTTTATCGATAGCATATATTGTTGTTAAATGCTTGAAATACGAGACTAGAAAAGCAGCCAACAACTGATGAAAGACTGTTCTTTATGTTGTTTGTTTTGTTTTCCATTTGTGACTTTCGTTGTTTGAAAGAATAGTTCATGTTCCATGTACTCATGCTTCATACTTTATTGTTGTACACGTTTTGTGATGCCCTGTGCCTACATATGCATATATATATACATATGCATATATATATATATATATATATATATATATATATATATATATATATATATATATATATACACACACACACATATAGATGTAAATATGTACATATATGTATGTATATATGCATATATATAAATATTTCAACAGAAAAACACATTTGTAGAAACACATTTCTCTGCCAAAAATAAATTACACAAACACAGTGCTCTAGCAGATATTTCTCCTTCAGTCTTGATGTCAACAGTTCTGCTTTATCTTTTGAGAGGGATAGGTCTCTGACAATGTCATTCAGTTCAGCTTGGGAAAATTTCAGCCGTGTAATCTTCCTCAGCAGCACTAACATGACAGTCAGCATCATCATCTGATTTTTCAATACCATCATCTGGTAGAACTGGAATTGGTAGACTTCCATTGTGAGGTACAGGTTTCATGGCAGAATCCAAATTGGGATACACAATTTTGTGTTTATTATTCAGAAAAAATCCTGTGACATTTACTTTGCAAAAATAAGTCATTTAAATGGTATTTTGGCTCCCTCTATATCATTGGAATGGCAAAAGGCATGGACTTCTTATTGAACCAATCAGGTAAGCCATTTGGGCAAGCTGAGCAGATAAAATGTGGTGCCCTTCTTGATTTCTGGTGATTGTCCACAGATATAGCAAAACACTGTAAAACAAGTAAGGAAATAGATACAAATGGTTATACTTATATTGAATTTAAGATAATGAAATATTTCATCAGACTGATTTGACTTGTCAATTTGAGATGTTGAAATACCTATTTCATTAGACAAAACTTGATTGGTTAATTTAAGATGATGAAATATTGCATCTCAACTATGCAGCAATGAACAATGTAGTTTATTTTAAAGGTATGTTTCCATGATATAAATCAAATCCATGCATACATGTCATTGATTGGAACTTCTATATAATGCTTGAGCTAAAACCCCAAAAAACTCATCTTCAAAACTGTATGTGATGTCAAAAAACTAACTGTATATTTGAAAACAGCATTAAAAACTACACTACGTACACCTTGACAGATGCTTGATGAAAAATATTTGTTGACCAGTGTTATTGAAAAAAATCAATTGCAATAATTGAAACATGCTACTCAAGCTGTATGGCAACCTCAATAGTGCAGGTGGCAAGAAAAAGTAACCAGTACATGATTTAAAGTGGTTGGAATTAGGCCGAGAATCTATCCATAGAAACAATGACAAAGTAGACATCATGGCACATTGTAGTCCTTGAAGTCATCAGCTCCAGTCAGACCATTCAAAGTATGCCAGCATGGAACATACTGTCTATGTAAACAAAGCAATCAAAGATAGAAAAATAGGTAATGGGTGTACATGCATATTTCAAGAGTTTTTAGTACCATATCCAACCCATTAACTATCTTCAAATACAATGATTAAATAGCCACTAAGTTTAGCGGTGTAACACAATTGGATGTACCAATTTTATATAATAAGCACATTCCTGACAGCTGATATGTACATATTCATTGCTGGGAGGGACACTGTATCCCTACCAGCAATTAATATGGACATGAAGTTGCCAGGAATGTGTTTAATATGTAAATTGGTCTATCCAATTCTGTTACACTGCTATATTTGGTGGCTAATTAAACAATGTGTTCGTGGATGGTTAGTGTGTTGAATGTGGAGCTGAAGGAGGAAGAACTGAAATATGCACATACACCCATTACCTATTTTTCTATCTTTGATTGCATTGCTTACATAGACATATTCATATACAAAATGTCATAACAAATTAGTGTTGGCTCAAATTTCTACAGAAAATCTGTAGAGATAACTTTAAAAAGTGATTTAATAACACAGGTGGGGCACAGTATTGACTAATAAATCTTTAATATATTTGATAGTATATTATGTTTCTATTACAAAATACAGCACCCCTGGAAGCAATTGATATATATATATACACACACACACACACACATGCTTGCATATATGTGTTTATCAGCTCACTGTTAGCTCCTTTGTTACCCATGCTTTAAGCCAACTTCTTCCTCTTCCAGTCATTTCAACATACCTTAACTACCTAACTCAAGCATGTTTTTTTTTGTCTCCACATCTATCCTTTCTGTTGAAAAGTATAGACTTACTTCTTCCATTTTCTGTGAACATTAAACTAATACACCCTGATTGTTGTTCTTTCACTCTGTCTTATATATATATATAAACTCATTATGTATTCTACTTGTCCTGTGTGTATCAATATGATATTTTAGTGACTTTCATCCTTCTACTATATACCTATATGCATGCATCTATTTGAGAGCTGTATGCATCTAAGCATATCGGGTCATTAAGGATGAAATGTCCGATCTGGAACTGAAAGTTTATTTTACTTTATCTCAGCAAAAAGCAATGCAGTTAATCGAGGTATGCACCTAAATTATCAACACAATTTTGCCATCTTATCAGTAGCTTATTTATGCCGGCAGTGAAGAATTCTGGAGAGCAAGGGGTGATGAAATCAGGAAAAGCTGTTTTTGCATCTTCTTCAGATTTGAAGTTTTTTCCTCGCAAAAAGTTGTCTAATGCCTGAAAAATATGATAGTCAGTTGGTTCAAGGTTTGGTGAATATGGTGGATGACAGAGTACTTCCAAGTTCAGTTCTTGTAACTTGAGTAGTGTCCTTTGTGCAATATGTGGTCGAGCATTGTCTTGCAAGAGAATTGACCTGTCTCTATTGACCAATCTCAATTGTTTATTTGCAAGTTCACTCATCATTTCATCCAAATGGTTGATGTATACATCTGCTGTAATTGACTTGCCAGGTCTCATGAAGATGTAGTGGAAGACACTTGAGCTGGATCACCAAACAGACACCATTAGCTTCTTTTGGTGAATATTCATTTTTGGATTGTGTTTTGGCACTTTGTCTCTGTCTAACCACCATGCAGAACACTTGCTATTATTGAAAAGAATCCATTTTACAACACATGTAGCAATACAATGCAAAAATAGTTCTCTTTTATACCGTGACACCGAAGAAGAGCAAGTTTCAAGACAACATGTCATTAGATGCTTATTCAGTTTGTGTGGTATCCATTTGGCCAGCTCCTTTACCATGCCAATTTGTTCCAGATGGTCCAATATAGCTGGAATCGAAACAGCAAACCTTGCTGTTAACTCATGCGTAGTTTGAGATGTATCTGCTTCCAATAAAGTTTCCAGCGCATCATTATGCACCTTGGTCTCATGTCTACCACAGGGCTGGTTTTCAAGAGTAAAGTCACAAGACTGGAACTTCTCAAACCATCGACGTACAGTGCGCTCATTTGCCACATCTTCACCAAACATCTCACTGATGTTTTGAGCTGTCTGGGATGCATTGGTTCCATGACAGAATTCATACTCATAAACAACACGAATTTTTTTATCTATCTATGGGTTCACAAAAATTGATTTAAAAGAGAAAACACACAATATAATCAGACTCCATGAACTGCATTTTGAAAAGTGATGATGTAATTCTTCAATGTTATAAAACAAAGAATTGTAGGATAAAACATTAGAGTTAACAACTGTTAGACTTGGTGCATAAGAAAATCAAATATTTCATTCTTAATGACCTGATATGTGTGTGTAGCATGTAATATACCTGGACTACTTATATAAATATTTAAACCTTGCTATGTAGCCATCCTGTCCTCACTCCTGATCAACCTGAAGTCTTAGCCCCATACCCCCTTCCTCTCTCTCTTTCTTGGCACTCACTCAAGATGTTGTATAAGATTGAGGAAACTGAACTTTATTGAATAAATTAACTATGTACCAAAACCCTCTGCCAGCTGGCAAGTGTTTGTGCAAATCTTTTCAGGTGTAGACAAAAGTTCTACAATGACTGTCTTCCCACTATTTCTCCAAAGTCCACAATTTTAGGGCTGTTACCAACAATGTAGGCACAATGAAAGGAAGAATTGGTAAGATTATTGAAATGCTGGAGCAATGGCATGTAGACATGTGTAATGTGCAAGAAGATGGAGGGGAGCCTCCACTAGATTCCTCATGAGTAGGAAACAGAGGTTCAAATTCTTCTGAGTAGGCAGAAATGATGGAATAGGTGGAGGAGGCATACTTTTGGTTGAAAATGAGTACATAGGGTAATTGAGGTAGTCAGAGTATGTGATAGGGTCATTAAGCTGAGATTAATCTTAGATAAATTAACAGTATCTACCTATGCTCCACAGTCTGGGCTGGTTGATGATCAGAAGGACCAATTTTAGGAGCTCTTTTGCAGACTAACTCAACAATAAATGACAGAGACTTGGTTATTGTGGCTTGTGACTTCAATGGACATTTTGGGCAGTACGGCTTTGGTTCTTGCAATGAGGAGGGAACAAGGTTACTGGAATACTGTGATACAAATGATCTGATGATCTGCAACACTAACTTCAGAAAACCAGTCAACTACCTGATTGTCTATGAGTCTGGTGGGTACATAAGCCAGATTGATTACATTTTCACCAGGCAGCGAGATAAGCAGATGATTGAAAATGCAAAGTTTTCCCCAGGTGAAGAATGAACAACTCAACATAGGTTACTATAGTTAGTGATTTCAGAATTAGAGCTAGGACTTGGAAGCATAAACCAGGGAAAGGAGGTTATGGCAGCTCAAAGACCCAGCAAAGCAACAGAAATTTAGGGATATTCTAATGGAAGCTTCTGATGACAAGGAGGAGTTGGAAACATAGTATAGAGGACAACTGGAAGTTCTTTGTAACAACCTACTGAAGATTACAGACCAAATCTGTGACCGGTGCAAAGTCCTAGCCAGGCCTTGAATGATATGGTGGTGGGACAAGGAGGTAGACAGTGCCACAAAAGCAAAGAGACAGGCCTGGAAAAACTAGGAAAATGGTGGAAGCAGTGATATAAGGCAACAGGTTTACATGGTGAAAGGAAAAGCAGGAAGAGATTTGCCAATGTTCTATAGCATGAGGATCAGAGGCATGAGATGTTCTGGATGGCAAAGCAATGTATGAGAGAGAATAGGGATATGGATGAGAAATTTGTGTGAATGTATAAAGGTATGCTTGTACATAGCAATTCAGAAAAGAACAATTCATTGAAGTACCATTATGAGAAATTACTAAATATGGAGATTTCATGGGAGGACAGTCTGCCAAATATAGAACCAACTTGAGTCACCAGCTATCAGAGTTGACAGCAGTATAATAAGGCAAATTAAGGGAATCACTGCTGAGATACTTAAAATACCTGGTGGAGTAGGACATGGCCTAGTCACTTGTATAGTTAATCAGGTTATCCAGGAAGACACCATCCCCAATGACTGGCATAGTATTATTATAGCTAGCTGCTACAAGGGTAAAAGTGATGCCTTGGATAGAACAAATTACTAAAATATCAAAATACTGGACCAAATCATGAAAGTTATAGAAAGTTATAGCTCAATCAATTAGGAATAGAATTAAACTAGATGAGATACAGTTTGGTTTTGTGCCCGAGAAGAGCATCACAGATGTCATCTTCCCAGGAGACAGCTGCAGGAGAAGTATGTTGCCAAAAGTAAACCCTTGTACATGGCTTTTATCAACCTGGAGAACACTTTTGACTGTTAACTGGTGGTCTCTAAGGAAATGAGGCGCAGAGGAGTGGCTTGTTAGAGTTGTACAAGCCATGTATAGTAGTGCTGTCAGCAAGGTGGCCATAAGTACAGTGATGAATTTAGTGTACAAGTAAGGGTTCACAAGAACTCAGTTCTCAGTCCACTCTTATTCATCATAGTTCTCCAGGCCATAACATACACATTTAAAACTGGATGTCTGTTGAGACTACTATATGCTGATGACCTTACTCTTTTAGCAGAACTGGAGAAGAAATTCCAAGTATGGAAGCAAAACCTAGAATCAAATAGCCTTAAAGTTAATCTAGCAAAGAACAAAGTTGTTGTTAGCAAGAAAGTAGATAAAACCTTCTTTCCATCAGGCAAATGGCTCTGCTCAATATGTAGGAAAAGTGTTGGAAGAAATTCCATTCATTCCACCCAGTGCTACAGATCTCTCTGTATTTCAGTTTCCAAAACTCATTTCCACTACTGCTTGTAGTTGATGCAAACTCACAAATTCTTCAACATTGAGTAGGAATTGAATGCAATTAACTTTATGATATTCAGTGTTGCATTCTTACTATTGCTTCTATGGTTATTTTGAAATTTACTAGTTAGTGCATAGTAGTAAACTGTTGACATGGTCAATATTTGTACTGTGAAAATTAGCACAAAGATTGAACTATAAGGTTTTTATGGCAAAGTGATTATATTTAACAATTAATTTGTGTGCTCCCTCCCTCTTCCCTGAAATGTCTGTGACACTCAAATGTTCCATTTTCTTTCACTTGGCTCTCTAAAAATGCAGTAAAATCTTCTGGAAAGAACATATGGCTTCAGGCTGAGAATCACTAATTTCATGTATCATCCAGCCATTTCACATCAACTCTGTGTACATCAAATATCTTAGCAGGTTCTTTTCAACAGATAAATCTTAAGTTCAGCTGGTATACAATAACCCTGATACAAACAGATTTTGACATTGCCTCTAAATTCTTTTTCAAGATGGTGAAGCTAAGGGAATTATGCTTAAAATAGCTGTAATGATATGTAATACAATCAACAAGAACTAGTCTTATTGAATTAGCTATGCAGACAGCATGATGGCGATGATACTGCTACTGGTTACAACAGTTGTAGATGAGAAAGTATTGGATAAGGACTGTCACAGCCAATAAGAATTCTAAGCTGATAAAAAAGAAAAGAAATAGGAGCAGCACAAGCAA
>NW_021834476.1:40000-48123 GCF_006345805.1 Octopus sinensis
CCCCCTACCATAAAAGGTAGTAGTCATTCATTGCAAGATACACTTCAAGTCTTACGCCACCCCCACCTCCTTCCATAAAAGGTAGTGGTCATTCATTGCAAGATATGTTTAGTGTTGTGTACGCGGTTTGAACTTAAGTTCTATTCTCTGTCTATGAATCCTGCCAAACGCGAGTTTTCTTTTCAGGTCCATGACGCTACTAGGCCCAATACCACCACCACCCACACCCTCAGGGTTGGCACCCTCAACGTTGGCACACTGAAAGGCAGATCTGGCGAGATCGTTGAATTGCTTGAACGGAGGTGTGTGGATATATGCTGCATTCAAGAAGTGAGGTGGAGAGGAGGTTCTGCTAGGTTCCTCACAGGCAAAGGACAGAGGTACAAGATTTTCTGGGCTGGGAATACTGACGGGGTCGGGGGAGTGGGCATGCTTATCGCCGAAAAATGGGTAGATAAGGTAATCGAGGTAGTCAGAGTATGTGACAGAATAATTAAGATTAGATTAGTGCTCCATCATAGTTTAGCAAATATTATATCGGCCTATGCCCCTCAGCCAGGGCTACCTGATGGACAGAAAGACTGTTTCTATGACACCCTACTGCAGACCACATCATTGACGAACGACAGGGACCTTCTCTTTGTGGCTGGTGACTTCAATGGGCATGTTGGACGATGTGCTGGGGGCTTCCATGGCGTGCATGGAGGCTACGGTTATGGTTCCCGCAACGAGGAGGGAACCAGGCTGCTGGAGTTCTGCGATGCGAATAGTCTTATGGTTTGCAACACTAACGTCAGGAAACCGACAAGCCACCTGGTCACCTACCGATC
Organism: Octopus sinensis; assembly: GCF_006345805.1. Lineage (NCBI taxonomy): Eukaryota > Metazoa > Mollusca > Cephalopoda > Octopoda > Octopodidae > Octopus > Octopus sinensis. Next base: position 40,831 of record NW_021834476.1, read on the forward strand.
GGGCTGGCATACTAGCCAAATCGACTACATCCTTGCCAGAAAAAGGGAAAGATGGCTGCTTATAAATGCCAAAACCTTCCCAGGCGAAGAATGCACCCCACAACATAGACTGGTAGTTAGTGACTTTAGGATCAGGACTAAGAGGGCGACTAGAAGACGACCAACATGGAGAAGAAGGGTCTGGAAGCTTAAAGACCCTGCGAATGGACAGAGATTTAGAGATATGTTATTTGAAGCCTTAGACGAAATGGAAGGGAGTATAGCTACGCATGGGGTAGAAGACAACTGGACGCTTCTGAGGGACAACCTGCTGAAAGCCGCTGACCGATCTGTGGCTGGTGTGCAAAGTCCCCTTAAGACCCAAAATAACGTGGTGGTGGAACAATATTGTTGACAGGGCTATTAGACAAAAGAAACAGGCTTGGAAGGCCTGGAAGAACGGTGGTAGCAGGGAAGTGTATCAGACTGCCAGAAGGGAAGCCAGGAGACAGGTCTATCTAGCCAGAAGGGAGGCAGATAAGGAAAAATTTGCCAATGTCCTGCGCCGTGAGGATGAAAGACTTGAGGTATTTCGTGTTGCAAGACAGTGTGTGAGAGAGAACCGTGACGTGGTAGGAGAGAAGTGTGTTCGCAAGGATGACGGTTCACTTGCGCTAAATGAGGATGCAAAGAGAGAGGCTTGGAGACGCCACTATGAAAGGTTGCTGAATGAAGAAAATGAATGGGATAAAGAGAGTCTGCCGAATGTCGACCCAACAGAGGGACCAGCAATCCGAGTTAACAGTTCCTTAGTAGATAAGGCAATTAGAAGCATGAAAACAGGGAAAGCCCCAGGCCCATCAGGAATTACTGAAGAGATGCTCAAAATATCTTGTGGTGTCGGCTATAGCTTAGTCACCCGTATAGTTAACCAGGTGATACACGAGGGAGTCATACCCAATGACTGGTGTAGCAGCATAATAGTCAACTGCTACAAAGGTAAAGGCGACGCCCTAGATACAAATAACTACAGAGGCATCAAGCTGCTGGATCAGGTAATGAAGGTTACGGAGAGGGTTATAGCCCAACTAAATAGAGAGAGTGTTAGCTTAGATGATATGCAGTTTGGGTTCGTGCCAGGGAAAAGTACTACTGATGCTATATTCCTGGTAAGACAGCTGCAGGAGAAATATCTAGCCAAAGACAAGCCCTTGTACCTGGCTTTTGTTGACTTGGAGAAAGCCTTTGACAGGGTCCCCCGATCCCTTATCTGGTGGTCAATGAGGAAACTAGGGATAGATGAATGGTTAGTGAGAGCTGTGCAAGCCATGTACAGAGACGCTGCTAGTAAGGTGAGGGTTGGCAACGAGTACAGTGAAGAATTCCGGGTAGAGGTTGGGGTCCACCAAGGTTCAGTCCTCAGTCCCCTCCTATTTATCATAGTCCTCCAGGCAATAACGGAGGAATTCAAGACAGGATGCCCCTGGGAGCTCCTCTATGCTGACGACCTTGCTCTAATTGCTGAGTCACTATCAGAACTGGAGGAGAAGTTTCAGGTGTGGAAACAAGGATTAGAATCGAAGGGCCTTAGAATCAACCTAGCCAAAACCAAAGTCCTAATAAGTAGGAAGGTGGACCATCACAAACGACTTCAGGTAGATGGCCCTGCTCGATCTGTAAAAAAGGTGTAGGTAGAAACTCTATAAGGTGCACCAAGTGTAAGCTATGGACACATAAGAGGTGCAGCAATGTCAAAGGAAGGCTAACTAGGAAAATAGTTTTTGTCTGTGGCAGATGCTCAGGAGCAATAAACACTGGAAATGTGCAGAGACCAACTTCTACCACGTTCCAGGGAGACAAACTAGAAGTAGTTGATAGCTTCCGCTACCTAGGAGACCAAGTCAGTAGCGGGGGTGGGTGTGCTGAAAGTGTAACTGCTAGAGTAAGAATAGCTGGGCAAAGTTTAGAGAGCTCTTACCCCTGCTGGTGACAAAAGGCCTCTCGCTCAGAGTAAAAGGCAGACTGTATGATGCATGTGTACGTACAGCCATGCTACATGGTAGTGAAACATGGGCCGTGACTGCTGAGGATATGCGTAAGCTTGCAAGAAATGAAGCCAGTATGCTCCGATGGATGTGTAATGTCAGTGTTCATAATCGTCAGAGTGTAAGTACCTTGAGAGAAAAGTTGAACCTAAGAAGCGTCAATTGTGGTGTGCAAGAGAGACGGCTGCGCTGCAATGGTCATGTGACGAGAATGGCTGTAGATAGTTGTGTGCAAAAGTGCTACACCCTAGCAGTTGAGGGAACCTGTGGAAGAGGTAGACCCAGGAAAACCTGGGACGAGGTGGTGAAGCACGACCTTCGAACTTTAGTCTCACCAAGGAAATGACTAGAGACCGAGACCTATGGAAGTATGCTGTGCATGAGAAGACCCGGCAAGAGTAGTCAGGCCATAACCCGTGGCCCCTACCTGGGACGTAGTCAGTCCACCTGTGCATACCTTCCTTCTTGTGACACTTGTGAAGACCTGTTGAGGCAAGTGAAAGTGAAAATCAAAATAAAATAGATGATCATCAATGGAATTTGTATCTTTGTTATCAGTGCCGGTGGCACACAAGAAAACCATCCGAACGTGGCCGTAGCCAGTACCGCATCGACTGGCCTCCGTGCTGTGGGCACATAGCAAACACCATCCGATCGTGGCCGTTCGCCAGCCTCATCTGGCACCTGTGTCGGTGGCACATAAAGACACCATCCGAAGACCCGGCAAGACTAGTCAGGCCATAACCCGTGGGCCCTAACTGGGACGTAGTCAGTTCACCTGTGCATACCTCCCTTCTTGTGACACTTGTGAAGACCTGTTGAGGCAAGTGAAAATCAAAATAAAAAAAAAATGAAAAAATGAAAACAAATCGAAATAGATGAATATCAATGGAATTTGTATCTTTGTGGTACCAGTGCCGGTGGCACACAAGATAACCATCCGAACGTGGCCGTAGCCAGTACTGCATCGACTGGCCTCCGTGCTGTGGGCACGTAACAAACACCATCCGATCATGTCCGTTCGCCAGCCTCATCAGGTACCTGTGTCGGTGGCACATAAAAACACCATCCGAAGACCCGGCAAGACTAGTCAGGCCATAATCCGTGGCCCCAACCTGGGACGTAGTCAGTCCACCTGTGCATACCTTCCTTCTTGTGACACTTGTGAAGACCTTTTGAGGCAAGTGAAAGTGAAAATCAAAATAAAATAGATGAACATCAATGGAATTTGTATCTTTATGGTACCAGTGCCGGTGGCACACAAGAGAACCATCCGAACGTGGCCGTAGCCAGTACCGCATCGACTGGCCTCCGTGCTGTGGGCACGTAACAAACACCATCCGATCATGTCCGTTCGCCAGCCTCATCAGGCACCTGTGTCGGTGGCACATAAAAACACCATCTGAAGACCCGGCAAGACTAGTCAGGCCATAACCCGTGGCCCCTACCTGGGACGTAGTCAGTCCGCCTGTGCATACCTTCCTTCTTGTGACACTTGTGAAGACCTGATGAGGCAAGTGATCAAATCAAAACAAATTAAAATAGATGAACATCAATGGAATTTGTATCTTTGTGGTACCAGGGCCGGTGGCACACAAGATAACCATCCGAACATGGCCGTAGCCTGTACCGGATCGACTGGCCTCTGTGCTGTGGGCTCATAACAAACACCATCCGATCGTGGCCGTTCGCCAGCCTCATCTGGCACCTGTGTCGGTGGCACATAAAAACACCATCCGAAGACCCGGCAAGACTAGTCAGGCCATAACCCATGGCCTCTACCTGGGACGTAGTCAGTCCACCTGTGCATACCTTCCTTCTTGTGACACTTGTGAAGACCTGATGAGACAAGTGATCAAATCAAATCAAATCAAATCAAATCAAAATAGATGAACATCAATGGAATTTGTATCTTTGTGGTACCAGTGCCGGTGGCACACAAGAAAACCATCCGAACGTGGCCGTAGCCAGTACCGCATCGACTGGCCTCCGTGCTGTGGCACGTAACAAACACCATCCATCTGGCACCTGTGTCGGAGACACATAAAAACATCATCCAAGACCCGGCAAGACTAGTCAGGCCATAACCCGTGGCCCCTACCTGGGACGTTGTCAGTTCACTGTGCATACCTTCCTTCCTTCTTGTGACACTTGTGAAGACCTTTGAGCAAGTGAAAATCAAATCAAATCAAATCAAAATAGATGAACATCAACGGAATTTGTATCTTTGTGGTACCAGTGCCGGTGGCACACAAAAAACCATCCGAACGTGGCCGTAGCCAGTACCGCATCGACTGGCCTCCGTGCTGTGGGCACGTAAGAAACACCATCCGATCGTGGCCGTTCGTCAGCCTCGTCTGGCACCTGTGTCGGTGGCACATAAAAACACCATCCGAGCGTGGCCATTCGCCAGCCTCGTCTGGCACCTGTGTAGGTGGCACATAAAAACACCATCCGAGCGTGGCCGTTCGCCAGCCTCGTCTGGCACCTGAGTCGGTGGCACATAAGATCACCCACTACACTCTCGGAGTGGTTGGCATTAGGAAGGGCATCCAGCTGTAGAAACACTGCCAGATCTGACTGGCCTGGTGCAGCCTTCGGGCTCCCCAGACCCCAGTTGAACCGTCCAACCCATGCTAGCATGGAAAGCGGACGTTAAATGATGATGATGATGATGATATTATATATATGTATATGTATATATATATATATGTATATATATATATATATATATATGTATATATTATTATATATATATATATATATATATATGTATATATATATATTATATATTATATATGTATATATATATATATGTATATATGTATTATATGTATATATATATATATATATGTATATATAATATATGTATATATATATATGTTATATATAATATATGTACATATATATATATATGTATAATATATTATATTGTATATATATATATATGTATATATATATGTATATATATATATATGTACATATATATATATGTATATATATATATAATATATATATATAATATATATATATATTTTGATTTTGATTTTTCCAGTTTCAGCTTATGAGCTGTGGCCAGTGTGGGGCACCGCCATTTGGTGTTGCTACTTGGTTTCACTTCATGAAGGCTTTCTAGCAACTGCTATTTGGTGCATGAGAGAGTTCGATGCAGCTGCCCTCATCTGCACATCCTGCCGTGAAGTTGGTTCATCTGGGACACCTGACAGGAAGAGATCCAGCTTCATTTTAAAGACATCTGTATCCACCCCATGCGGGTCTCTCAGGTTCTTCGGGAGGATATTGAAGAGCTGTGGGCCTCGGAAGCCCAGGCTATCACAGAATCTTGTCCTACATCTTGATGGCAAGTTTGGAGTCCTAGGCACCACGCAGTGGCGCCCAGTTCTGGCATTTGCGTAACTCTCTATGCCAAAGTTCAGGACACTTCCCTCCAGGATCTTCCAGATGTATATTATGGCATATCTTTCCCGCCTACGCTCCAGGGAATATAATTTTAATTTCTTGAGTCTTTCCCAGTAGCTTACATTCTGCATAGAGGCTATCTTCTTCATGTAGCTACGTTGGATCGCCTCGAGCTCTGTGATCAACTTGACACGGGATGGTGACCATAACTGAGAGCAGTAGTCAAAGTGGCTTAGGACAAGTGTCCTCCAGAGGACCATCATGGTTTCTTGTTCTCTTGTTCTAAAGGTTCTGAGGATCCATCCGGCAGTCGTCTACATTTCATTGCCAATTTAACAACATGTACACGAAAGGTCGCGTCATCACTCATGTAAATACCTAGGTCACGCACCTGATTGTGCCTCGGGATTGCTATTCCTCTGGGTCCAGTGTATTCATGGGTATTGCATTTAGTTTTGCATGCTGATAGTATAGAGCTTGAACTTTTCAGCATTGAACTGCATGCTATTCTTTTCGGCCACTTGTATATTTTGTCTAGCTCACATTGCAGGTGTTTTGTGTCCTCAGGGTTCTGTATTGCCTGTGAAACTTTTGTATCATCTGCATAACTTGTGATCGTGGCTCTCTGCGTGCTGAGGGCATGTCTGAGAGGGCCATTATGAACAGTAGTGGTCCCAGAACAGTGCCCTGCGGAACACCGCTCACTATTGCGTGTAATGGAAGTGGCCCCATTGGCCACTACCACCTGACTTCTATCTTTCAGAAAGTCATGAAGCCATTCTCCCAGTTTTCCAACTATGTTGAGATCACGCAGTTTGTGACATATCATTCCATGATCGACTTTAGCAAAGGCCTTTGCAAAGTCGAGATATATCACTTCCACATTTGAGTGGTTGAGCAGCCGTTTCAGCACCCAGTCATAGTGTTGTAGGAGCTGAGTTAAACAGCTTCTCCCTGGTCGGAAACCATGTTGGGTGTCGGGCAGCAAGTCATTTTCTTCAAGAAAGGTGATCAGCTTCCTTCTGACTATTCGTTCCATGACCTTGCTGATGTGTGAGGTCAGAGAGATAATTCTTGGCTTCCGCTCTGCTACCTCCTTTATGAATGGGGCATATTTTACCTTCCTTCAGTTTTCTTGGAAGTTTGCCAGCTGCAAGGAAGCTCTGAAAGAGGAACTGCAGTGGTCTTGCTAGGACTCTCTTACATGCTTTTAGGAGGATTGCCGGGAATCCATCGGGGCCAGTAGCTGAGTCTGTTTTCATTCCAATCATAGCCTTGATTACATCGTCTTCCTTTATATCGATGTAATCTATCGTCGCCGCCTCTGATTTTATATCTGCAGTGGTAAAAAAAGTCAGTTGGATTGGTGATTTGGAGATGCCCAAGGGGTGGAGTGAAAACACTCTTGAATTGCTCATTCAGTATTTCACTTACCCTCATTGGTTTCCCTGTAAGTGTGCCATCCTTTTCGAGGAGTGGCCCTATTCTACAGTGCACCGTAGCTGTTTCTTTGGCATACCTGTAGAAAGCTCTGGGGTTAGATTTTATGTTGTCTATAGCCCAGGCTTCTTTGTCTGCTCTTTCCTTTTCATGGGAGAGTTTCAGACATTTTTCGATTTCCAACAGTTTTAATTTTAGGACTTTTCACTGCTTTCAATCTGTTTGTTTAGGCGATTTCAAGATTTTGTACGCCGTTCGTTTCAGAATTTTCTCGCTGGGGATTTTGTTCTTGTGTACAGTGGCCTTCTCTCTGGGACATATTTGTGGCATATGGCTTGCATTACAGACATGAATTGTTGAAGTTTCACGTCGATGTCTGGCGAGGAGAGACATTTAGGCCAGTTTTGTT